>NC_081152.1:959216-1259216 GCF_958295425.1 Solea solea | reverse complement strand
CAAGAATGTGCTAGTTTGTCCATTATCTATGCTCATCACTTCAGTGTACATGTCAAACTCCAAATTACACTCAAGAATGTAAATGAATATGAATGGGTAGAGCAGTGCCACTAGCTATACATAATATTAAGACACACTTCAGTAGGCCCCTCCGGATCTCTCCCTGTGGCAGCAGACAGCGTCTCCTCCTCATACACACACATACATATATATACATATATATATATATATATATATACATATATATACATATATATATATATATATATATATATATATATATATATACATATATATATATATATATATAAAAAAGATATAGGATTTTCTTTCTACCAGCCTCTCAAGGACTTGCATCTGATGTAGGCACTTGTGTCCTGGGGGGTGACAGGCTCAGATGAGCTTCCCCCAGGGATGCCTTCAGACACAGTTCGACCCCTGTATTGGCTGAGAGCCAGCTCCTCAGCCTCTGACAGAGGTAGTGGAGGTGGCCCTCCACCCGTTTTTTGGGCCTCTGCCTTCTTTCTGTTGGCTGAGCAGAACTCAATGTTTGCAATCTGAATTAATACTTACGTTACGTTTAATAGCCTTAGTCAATTAAAAATAAATCAAAGTGAGGTGCAATCATAGCCTAGCAAAATTTGCCTTACCTTTTTGAATGATGTTTTTATGTTTAATTTTGAGCTGCTTCCAAGTCCTCCTTTCTCCTGTTGGATTGCACCTAAATGAAAAACTCAGATTTCATTCCTACTTATATTCATAACTATAGACTATGCTACGATCTTACGGTTAAATGTTACGTCAATGGAATAGTAGATTCAAACTTACGCGTTGACTCGGGCAGCAATTTTCTCCCATGCGTCTCTCTCTCCTTCGCTGCTGCAGCTGTGTTGCATTCGCGGCGAAATATGTGCTCATATTCTCCGTAGCCCAGCAAAAGGATCTCCAACTCCTTCGCACTGAAATATGTTGATCTTTTTTTTTTCTCGGTTGTCATGGTGACTCGTGCTATCTGGGCTCCATTGATGATGGCTTTTTGTAGTGGTTGTGGACGCGCGTACCTCGAGGTTAACATACTCAGAGTTGATTGAACTAACTCAGATCAGCTGTTCTGGAACCGGATACTCAGAGTTTCCCGACTCAGAGTAAGTCAACTCAGAGTTCAGGGATAGACTCAGAGTGTGTTGAACCTGCTTTCTGGAATACCCCTCTGGACACACACACACAAACTGTTGTGAGAATAAACTCTAAACATTTTTTATTTTATTTTGAAAATTTCCACTGAAAATGAAAAACTTAAATTTAACACAACTTTTAAAACTGTACTTGTTCACCAATTAACTTTTTCTGAAGTGAATGTTTTTACTGTTTCACTGCTGTTCATTTATATTTGTGTGTGTGTGTGTGTTTGTGTGTTTGTGTGTTAAATGTGTAACTTCATTCCTCTGACAGTTAAACTCCAGCAGCGTCACTGCAGGCACTTCCTCTCTGTTCAACTCCTTCACCGCTGATTCACAGACGAGTGAACCGGACTGTCTGTCATCACTGAGGAAACACTGAGGAAACATGAAGGAAACACAGAGGAAACATGAAGGAATCACTGAGGAAACACAGGAAACAGAGGAAGCTCAGTGGTCAGTGTTTCAGTGACGTCCTGCTTATGTGAAAAATGAAGATAGAAAGGTAAAAAGAAAGAAAGGGAATCAGACAGCTGTTTGTGTGTGTGTGTGTGATGCCTTTGATCAGGTAATTGCCCCTCGGCCCAGAGCGTGTATCTCCCCCATATGTAACCATGGCGACCAGCTCTTCAGCCTCCATCTGTTTGACCCTTTCACTGTGTTGTGGTTGTTTTTTGAAGATGGTTTCAAATGTTAGTTTTTGTGAAGTGACAGAAAAAAGGTCAGTGATGTCACCATGTCCACTCACGACGATGACGTATGTTTGTTACTGTTTCATTACTGTTAACTACTGTTTTACTAATGTTTATTACTGTTAACTTATGTTAACTACTGTTTTACTAATGCTTATTACTGTTAACTACTGTTTTACTAATGTTTATTACTGTCAACCTATGTTAACTACTGTTTTACTAATGCTTATTACTGTTTTATTACTGTTAATTTATCTTAATACTGTTTATTACTATGTTTTACTTACAGTGTGACAGTCACATACTTCTACTACTACTAATAATATAATAATATTAATATTAATAATAAGAATTTATTTTGAGCTTTCCATGCTGGAATAACCAGTTAAGTAACAGTTGCTGAAAATGTAATTTTACAGTGTAAAGGTAACACTTAAAGTGTCAATTTAATTGATTAGGACAAGATACAAGATACTGATTTTGTTGACACGGAAATTGTGTCAACACAGCAGCAATACAATACAAAAAAAATATTTTAAACATAAAATGTAAACTGTGGTTAAATGATTCATTTTGTTTTTTTTTTCCACATTTCTGCTTTTGCTGTAGTTTGTAAAAAAAAAGGTGCACAAAAAAGTTGTTGCTACTCGGCGCACAACTTTTATTCTGTAAAACTAATTATAAATGTGAATTGTGGAGCCACAAATTCTCTATTCTCTATTCAAAATGTGAAACAAAGACTCATGAATCTGAATCATGGAATATTTTATTGAACATGAGGAACATGGAGCTAGAATCAAATCATCATGTTTGTTTGTTTATTTATTTAAATGCATTTATAGACATGAATAGTCTATATTTAATCATTTAATTTAAAAAAATGATAAAGTTTCTGTTTAATGAGCCTCAGACTCTTCATCCTCTCACTGAGAAAACAAGAATCATCTTCTTATCAAACTTGAAAACAGAGCTGCGTGATATATATGGTTTTAAAAATAAATACATATTATATTCAAAATCAGTACAACAGATAATGTTTGCTTCAATATTCAAACCATGATTATTTGGCAAACAAAGTTTCTTCTCAAATAAAGAGCCTTTTTTATTTTACACAGTTTTGGCACAAACTCTATTGTCATCAGATAATTGCAGTGTCATCTTTGGAGGAGGATTATGGCCACGATTATGGAAACAAAATAAATAACAAATAAAAGTCATATTTCTGAGAGATCCGTAGAAAACCTTAAAAAAAACAACCTCGAAACTCTGACTTCTTTCTCATAAACTCAAAATTAAAATTTTCTCCTCATGACTGTGACTTGAATCTCAGAATTCTGTCTTATTTTATTCATTTTATTTTCATTTTAAAATCATTGCTCACGTGGCCCCAGCCTTCTTCAAATCTCACTTTCAGTTAAGTTTGTTTAAATGTAATTTAAAGTCTATTAGTTGCTGTTCCACGGAAGTGTTTGCTTCTCGCTCTGAGTCTGAATAAACCAAGTCAGTTCTCGTGGACATTTGTCCCTCAGTTTGTCTCTGCTGTCCCCACAGAAGAAGCCTCACATTGTGCAGAAATGACACTTGATGATCTTCTTGAACGCGCTCTGGAAGTCTTTGTTGAAGTACGCGTAGATGATGGGGTTGAGCAGAGAGTTGGAGTAACCGAGCCAGTTAATGACGTCCTCGAGCCAGCGCGGCATGAAGCACGAGTCCTGGCAGAAGGGCATGACCAGGGCCACGATGAAGAAGGGCAGCCAGCAGAGGATGAAGGTGCCCATGATGATGCCCAGAGTCTTCACCGTCTTGCGCTCCCGCGCCATCGCGATCTTGCGCCTGGCCTCGGTGGCTTTGCTCTCGTGCCGGCTCTCGAACAGCGGCGCGTTGCTCGGCGTGTTCGGCAGCGGGAGGTTGTTGTTTCCCCTGCAGCTGCCGTGGACCTCGATGATCTCCAGAGACTCGCCGTCCTCCGCGTGCTTCACCGCGCCGTTGACGCACGGCAGCGGCCGCGGCTCCACGCTGCTTCTCCAGCTCTTTCCCTGCGCGTCTCCTCCGGGGTTGGTCTTCTTGTGGTGGAAGAGCGCGGGAGATAACGCCAGGCAGGAGTCGGACACTTTCTTCTTCTCCGTTTTACGCACGGTTTTCCTGATCCGGAACCGGGCAGCTTTGAATATCCGCCCGTACAAAACCAGCATGAGCGTGAGCGGGATGTAAAAAGCCATGAAAGTGGAGTAGATGGTGTACCAGGGGTCCTGCCTGATCTTACACTGCTCCGGGTTCGCCCTGTCCCCCTCCAGACTGCCCGGCTGAGATCGCATGATCAGCATCGGCGGCACCGAGATGGAGAAGCCGATGATCCAGGTGACGCTGATGAGGACCGCGGCTCTGCGTGGAGTGCGCTTCTTCATGTAGTCTATGGGCTCGGTTATGGCCCAGTATCTGTCCAGAGCGATGGCGCACAGGTGCAGGATGGACGAGGTGCAGCACAGGACATCCAGAGAGATGAAGATTTCGCACGGAACCTGCCCGAGAGTCCAGCGGTTCAGGACCTGGTACAGCGCCGCCATGGGCAGCACCAGCACCGACACCATCAGGTCCGTGACGGCCAGAGAACCGATCAGGTAGTTGGCCACATTCTGGAGGGTTCGCTCCAAAGCGATGGCCGCGACGACGCAGGCGTTCCCAAAGATTGCGCAGAGGATGAGCGCGCAGAGGATGAAGGAGGTGAGGAGCTGGTAGCTCAGCTTCACCTCCTCCTCATCATCATCATCGGGTTGTGGACTCCTGGTGGAAATGTTCTCCAGCTGTGACCAACCTGTGCTGGTGTTGGTCGGCGGGATCTCCATCACTGCTGCGCTCCGTTTGGAGATCGAGCTCCGGTTACTTTGTGGACACGCGCGTCATCTCACCGGCTCACCGCTCCCCCACGAGCGCGGAGAGTGGGAGAGAGAGAGAGAGAGAGAGAGAGGGAGTGTGTGTGTGTGTGTGTGTGTGTGTGTGTGTGTAGCTTCAGAAACTTCAGTCTGAAATGAGGCAGCGTTTCATATCGATGATGGAAAACGCTTCACTTGTTCTCGAGGAAACAGAAATGTTTCAGTTTCAGCTCAGACTCTGAAAATACACGAGGTATAAATTAAAGTCAACTCCAGAGAAAATACACAAACTCAGCAGTTATATTTTCAAAGTTCTTTCTTTATTTAGATTTTATAATCTTGTAAGGAATACGTAAAATACATGTCAATATTTGACTCTTAAGTGTCTTAATATTCTGCAATCTATTAGATAGATAGATAGATAGACAGATAGATAGATAGATAGACAGATAGATAGATAGATAGATAGATAGATAGATAGATAGATAGATAAATAGATAGATAGATAGACAGATATATAGATATATAGATAGATAGATGATAAATAGATAGATAGATGGATTACGTTCTAATTAATAGTAGAGTTAATAAGCCAAAATAATATTATAAGTAAAAATGCATTATAATTAATGCATTAATTAAAAAATAGATTTATATTAATACTTTTATTCTGCAGTTTCTGACTCAGCTTCCAGCTGCATGACAGTGTGAAACCTGTCTAAGATTTCTGTTGCTGCCACCTAGCGGCAATTCACGTGCACAGTAAGAGGAAGAGGAAGGTTCATCATTACAATACATTGTATTTACATTTCACTTCATGCAACCACTTTCGACAAGAATATGTGCATCCTAATTACAGTGGTAAAGAAATACAATAAAATAAAACCTGTGTTCATTAAAAGTAAAATCTATAAGGCTATAGAGAAATATATAAAATAAAATATTAATATTTAAATAGTAAACAAACTAATAAACTAGACTGTTGACATGTGTTTATTTTTCCATTTACAAGAATGAATGTGATATTTTCCCAAAACGATAATGATATAATTATTTAAATGATCAAATATGTCATATATGTTTTAAAGTTGATATAAAACTGGTGCAGTTTTCTTCTTATTATTCAGTCAAACTCCATCTCGACAAAACTGAGACACAATTGAGCCTGAATAAAAAAAAAAAGTTTTATAGTTTCACATTCTGCACTTTCTTTGAGCGCGAAACGGTGAGATTTAGATTTGGTCTCTGTCGCTCTCCGTACTGTCCCTTTTCTGTGACGTCACGGTGTTTCGTTTGTGCTCGTCGATAATGTCGAACAAACTCGTAGCAGCGGCTGTAAATGTCGTCAGGTCTGTGAGTTTATATTCCATTTCAAACATTATTAACACAAACACGCGGTGTTTGAGGTGTTTTGTGGAGTTAAATCCGCCGTGAAGTCTGTTTTGTTGTTGTTTTCGCTGTTGTAGTTGACGGAGACAAGTGCTAAGAAGCTAACTCTGACTTGTTATGAATCTGTTTCTGTGACTTTTTCATTTGAGGGAAAAACTCGTTCTTAAAAATCAAAGACAGACAAATAGAAGGTCAGTTAAAGGATAAATATTGATTTAATAACTATGTCAAGTTTGAACCTAAGTTAGAAGGCAGGATTATGTGCCTTTTTTGGAAAGACAGGTTTGCCCTTTATCATTTTAAAATCTCATTATTAGTTTATGTAGAAAGTATGCTCTTACTATATAATAATCCAGTCATTTTTAAAATAATCTGGACTGTAAACTGCCATGAAGTTAATAATATGTCGATCAGTGTTTGTCAAACCTGGAAATGATGGTTGAAAAGTGCTCGACTTTGACATTAGAGGAGTCGAATGAAGTGTTAAACCAAATGGAGACGTTATAAATGCATGACTGTGTCACTGCTCTAAGAATATCATTCACTCTTTAATTACACATGGCTGCAGTCGTCAGGTCTCTCTGTTAATTCAAGAAATGCCTGTCTGTCCGTCTGTCGTTCCTTTTTCTTCTACTTATGATTTCCAGGCTGCATGCTGAGAGGCCCGAAGCTCTCTGTCACAGTTAAAAGTTCTTTTCCTCTCTTCTTCTTTGTAAGTTCCGGCTCTTCACTCAAAGGTGCAATGCTGCCCTCCACAGTCTGAAGATCAATTTTAAATCACGATGAGAGCGAGATCACTCACTCATCCTTATTCTCTACACATTCCCAAATTCTTCTGGATTCTTCCTAATCTGCAGTTCTTCAGCTCGAGAAGTTCAAAGCCTCCCGTCGCAGATCAAAGTCTCATCTCGTCAGTCTCATCCTTCTTCTGACACACACAACCCCCATCCACCGTCTCACCAGACACCCCCACCTCACCCTGCCAAAGTTTACATCCCATATTGATCTCTCCTAAAACAGTGTGATCAGTGTGAAGAAGGAGGAGGAAAAGACAAAAAGGCAGAGTCACAACATCTCTCTGTAGATTCAAGTAATGTCGTCACTGTCCAACTGTACACGTGACTGGTGACAGACTGTGTTTCCTGAATTCCCGTCCTGGTACGAAGAGGCTGTCGCATTAGAATTCAGGCTAAATCTCAACCAGACTTTTGAGGTCTCAAACACTTTCTCTAACCGAGAGAATTCATGTGCTGATGGAGTTTCAACGGTTTGAGTTCTAGTATCTTTATTTAGGTCACATACACACATCATCAATTACCGTAACACAACAAACAAATAAATAGATACAATAGAATAAGGCTGATTACTGCAGGAATAAATGACTGAAAAGATCAATGTCTACAGGAATTAATCCATACTGAGAGTGAGCTGGAAGATTGTGGATGATGCTTCGCTGCAGGAAGTGTCGGAAAGGCGTCATAGACTCAACGTGTTTGACCACAGTGAGTGAAAATTTAAAAAAATCTAATGTCAGCCACTTAACAAAAGACTTAAGAACGCGTTCACATCTTTATCTCACTGTTAGTCGGACTTTTTCAACAGGAAACTCAAGTTTGTAAACCACTCACTCTCTCACACCAAACCCCATAGAGAAAATCAGTGATTTTAACATCACAGCACACAGGAGTTGTTGATCCACTGCAGTAGACCAGCAGCTCCTGTGTCCCCGCGTGCTAAAATCCCTGATTTTCTCTATGGTGTTTGGTGTGGGAGAGTGAGCCACTGTCTTTTGATAAGTGGCTGACATTAGATTTTCGTGTTCTTACTCAGACACAGGACACGTGTTGTGTTTGTGATACGAACTTCTGTGGGATGTTGTTCGGGGACATCAGTGACGTAAAACTCATATAAAACACCACTATTATACTTCATTCCATAGTTAGCTGTTAGCATTAGCATTGAAGTGCATCTTAAATGACTGTTTTTCATGCACTCTGACGCAGGAGGAGGCCACAGATGAAGGCTCAGCTGCTGTTTGCAGTATTTGGCACGTGAATGTCGACGCGCTGCCACAGTGGATACTGACGTCACTTCACCAGGTACATATGTGTGTGTGTGACCTCAGTGGTCAAGTTTTTAAAAAACATTTCCCTATCTCTGGACATTTTAGCGATCCAACAATGAATATAATTATTATTATTAAAGTTAATGAGGGAAACAAAGCCTGTATCTTGTGAATTGAACAGAACTGTGAGTTAACATTTTCTCTCTGTGCTTTCTGTCCAGGCTCAGTGGACTGTGGGGAAACTGAAATGTCTCAACTGCGGAGCTCGTTTGGGCGGCTTCAACTTTGTCAATCGCAGTAAATGTCCCTGCGGCCGGGACGCCAACGTTCACCTCAGCAAAAGCCGCGTGGACTCTGACCACAAGCACAACGCTTTCATCGTCCGGCCGAGGGACGCAAGGCTCGAGACGAGTCTTGCTCTTCCTCCGACAGGCGACTCTGAGAACAACGAGGACAGTCTGTCAGTCGCCGGCCCCTCAGACGCCACTGATGGTAAAAATACCACCTCGTTTCCTCTCAGTCGCCTGCACTGTGTCTCTCACAGCAGAAGGTGCAGTGTGGAGGATGACGCCACCTTCAGGTCTTCATGTTTTTGTACTTCAGTTGTCAGGGAAAGGCCGGTTGTCGATTTGACAATGGCAGACAGACAGACAGACGATGAGTCTACACTGTTACCCGTCTCGCGTCCTTCAACTCAAGAGACTGACACAGACGCTGATGATGTCGTTGCTGTCACTTCACTTGTTTCTGGAGGGCGGCAGCTGCAAACTGTGGAAGCAGTGGAATCATCTGTGGAGACCACGACTGTTCACCAGGAAGATTCGGATTCTACACTTTTCCTCAGAGGACGAACCGCTGAAGACGAAGGAACAGAGGTGACTTACAAATCAGTGTTCTAGTGAAAACTCTTTTTGATTGAGCTGTCCCATCACCTTCAACCCTGTGAGGTCACTTTCAGTTTAAGTCTACGACATCAACGTCACACGTTCACCTCTTTCTCACTGTGAGACAGACCTTTCCAACATGAAACTGGAGTTTGTAAAGCACTCACTCTCCCACACCAAACCTCATAGAGAAAATCAGTGATTTTAGCTGCGGGGACACAGGACCTGCTGTTCCTCTGCTGCCTCGTGTGGTCACTTTGTGTCACTGAGGAATTCTTAACAAAGGATTTTAATTGCCGAATTCTACAAAACAGGACATTTGAACTTAGTGATGGAGGCAGCAGTGGATCAACAGCTCCTGTGTGTGTTAAAATCACTGATTTTCTCTATGGACTTTGGTGTGGGAGAGTGAGTGGTTCACAAACTTCAGTTTCCTGAGGATATTGCAGGATATTTTTGTCTTTAATCTGATTCCTCTCATGGTTTCTGGTGTTTCAGCTTTGTAAATTGCCGTCTGGGTTTTTGATGTTTGTTTCTTCTGTAGCTTCGAGCCTCGTCTGCGTCGAGGAGCCTGAGCAGAAGAGAGAAGAACCGTCTGAAGTCTCAGCGGCGGAAACAGAGGAGAAGAGAGCGATGGCTGCTCAGTCAGCAGCAGGTGAGAGTTCAACAATTTCATTTGAGAAAATGATGAAAAGAGATTTTTTTAGTGAAATCATAAGCATTTAAAATATTCCTTCTGCCTTTTACTGTTGTGTCTGAACGTATTCTTTGTGTTTGTGTGTAGGCTGATGTTGACAGTGATGGTGAGGAGGAGGAGAAGGAGAAGGAGAAGGAGGAGGACCGAGAGAACCTCACCTGCACCGTGTGTCTGGACGTCTACTTCCGTCCACACAGCTGCGAACCCTGCGGCCACGTCTTCTGCGAGCTGTGTCTCCGCACGCTCGCCAAGAACCGACACACGAAGACCACTTGCCCTCTGTGCCGCACCCTCATCTCACACACCGACCTCCACACAGGCGAGTCTCCTCACCCTGACCACATCTGCTGTCCCTCTCACATGTCATTCAAGAGGCAGAAAATCCAACAAATCATTTTCTGATGGCAGTTTTCTGGATTTTAATGTGAGATCTTCTGATCTACTTCACTGCTCAGAGTTGGACCAGGCTGCAAAGACCTCCTTCCCTAAAGTTTACCTCGCCTGCCAGCAGAACTTCACCAACGCACTGTGTGCAAAATGGCCTCTGCCCAGCGGTCGCAAACGCTTCTGGGGTAAGAAACTGACGAAGATTCCTCTGGTTTTTATGCTTTTGTTCAGACTAAATCGGGTTTGTATCACTTTGTCACCCCACAGAAAACAACTACTAAGCACAAGGTCTGAACCATTTATAATGACCTGTAATTCATGTAATTTAATAATGACACGCACACATGCTGCCGTCACCACTCTTTTGAATACACTGCAAATGTTAGTTTTCGTTACTTTATTAACAATTTTAATAAGTCTTACTGTAAACAGCATTCAAGTATTTTTTTTTATGCTAGGATCAGACTACACGATATGTTCATAACTGGGTCCAAATCGCTTGAAAATCGGCCTAAATTTGTGTCGTCTGATCCCAAGTAGGAAAATCACTGACGAAACCTTGCATCACTCTGAAAATAATGTTTGTTTGTTTTTCTTTAAAGCACACGTTAATCTTATAAATGTGTTTGTAACTGTAGTCGTCCGGAGGCCGGCGGTGACACAGAGGTCACACTGGCACTTGTTCCACGGAAACTTCCGGTTCGGGTTTTCTCACTTTGCCACCGTGTGTTTGCTCTACACGGCTCTGGTCGTCGTCTACTTCATCTTCAGCGACTGGACCATAACTCTGCTGCTCGTCTGCGTCCTCATGTTCTGCGTCCTGGTTTGATGAATCATGTCCGTGCTGGTTCACGTGAATTCTCCTTCTTCTTCTTTAATATAAGTTATTTTCAAAGGATTTATGTTTTAACGGAAAAAGACAATTATTCCAATAGTATTCATATTGAATTAACAGTTTATTGTCTTATAAGAATATACCATAAATTTAAGTGTACAGTTTGAATGTGCACCTGTGTATTATTATTATTATTATTATTATTAATAATAATAATAATAATAATAATAATAATAAATGAAGGTATTTTGTCCAGACAACTCTTCCTGTGAACTATTTAACTACGTGTGCATTAAAACTCACTGTTTCCACCTTTTTATTTAAAGACCGTGAGAAACACCACAAAGAAAATCAGTGAACAAAACCAACAGAGCCAAAAGCTATTTTATTAATTCAGAAAAACGTCCAATTTTATTTTCAAAGTGATTGTGACACGCTTCTGTATAATCTGAGAATAATCTGAAAAACAAAGTGAGAACATTATGAATTATATATCATCAAAAACTATGATTTACAATTTAAAACAATCAAGTTTTCACAAATGTCAGCAGTTTATTGGTACTCATTTATTTTTTTGTTGGTGTAAATTTGTATCACAAAAACACACAAGAACACAAAAACACAATAAAGTGACATGAAGGAAATTGTAATGATTATTTTGTTACTGTTGGTTTTTTCGTATTCTTATATATATATATATATATATATATATATATATATACATATATTATATTTTTTTCATGACTAATTCTACTCGTACTTTTGTAAATCTGTAACAAGTGAATATTAATGTTTCATTTCATAATCTATTCATCAGTTTATTTATCAGTTGTTTGGTTCAGAAAATGTGGAAAATTATTGATCAAAATTATCAATGATGATATTCTCAAAAAACTTTGAATGATTTCTTTCTTTTTATGGAGCAAAAAAGGAAATATTCACATTTAAGAAGCTGAAAAATGACAGAAACGGGTTTGACTTATTTTTGATTATCAAAATAGTTGCTGAGCAATAAATTAAGTGGTTTCATGTATTATTATTATTATTATTATCATAATTATGGGAGGACAGTGCTGCTTGTGAACAGTGAACAGTGAGTGTGAACATGTTGCCGGCTGGTGTCGCTGTTGTCTCGTTTTTCTCTCCTCACATGAACGCGAGGTGGAGGAAGGACCGGAGCCTCCTTCTCTCCTCTGCTCCCTCCTTGTCTCCTCTCCTCCTCTCGGCCTTCAGGAGGAGCTGAAGGTGAACCTCCCCCTCTTCCTCCTCCTCCTCGTCTTCCTCGTCTTGTCTGCTGGGATGATCGGGCTGCAGCTGCCGGTGGATCCGGTTCCGCTGCTGCGGGTGTGAAGCTCGCTGTCTCCCGATCTTCTTCTTGGTGTCTGTGACCCTCGGCTTGTTCTCTGTAGAGGACACCGCAGATCTCTGCATCTCCTCCGCTGTCAGTCTGTGTGTCCGTGTGTGTGCGCGCGTGTGTGTGTGTGCGTGCGTGCATGCATGTGTTCTGCACCGTGCGGGCGGAAAAAGCGCCCCAGATCTGCAGGGAGCATCTTCCCCATCAGCAGAGGAGCGCCGGCTGCGGAGCAGGAGCGCAGGGAGAGCCGGGAGGAAGCGGTGGACGACAGCAGGATGGTGAGAGACACCGAGCAACAACAACAGGAGCTTTTATTATCATGCAGCAGTAACGGCAGCATATGTAACAACAGTAGCAGCAGTAACAGTAACAACATCAGCATCTGTAACAACAGTAGCAGCATCAGTAACAGTAACATCAGCATCTGTAACAACAGTAGCAGCATCAGTAACAGTAACAACATCAGCATCAGTAACAACAGTAGCAGCATCAGTAACAGTAACAACATCAGCATCTGTAACAACACTAGCAGCATCAGTAACAACACTAGCAGCATCAGTAACAACATCAGCATCCGTAACAACAGTAGCAGCATCAGTAACAGCAGTAACAGTAACAACATCAGCATCTGTAACAACAGTAGCAGCAGCAGTAACAGTAACATCAGCATCTGTAACAACAGTAGCAGCATCAGTAACGGCAGTAACAGTAACAACATCAGCATCTGTAACAACAATAGCAGCATCAGTAACAGTAGCAGCATCTGTAACAACAGTAGTAGCATCAGTAACAACATCAGCATCTGTAACAACAGTAGCAGCAGCAGTAACAGTAACATCAGCATCTGTAACAACAGTAGCAGCATCAGTAACAGTAACAACATCAGCATCTGTAACAACAGTAGCAGCAACAGTAACATCAGCATCTGTAACAACACTAGCAGCATCAGTAACAACATCAGCATCTGTAACAACACTAGCAGCATCAGTAACAGTAGCATCATCAGTAACAGTAACATCAGCATCTGTAACAACAATAGCAGCATCAGTAACAGTAACAACATCAGCATATGTAACAACAGTAGCAGCATCAGTAACAGTAACATCAGCATATGTAACAACACTAGCAGCATCAGTAACAGTAACATCAGCATCTGTAACAACACTAGCAGCATCAGTAACAGTAACATCGGCATCTGTAACAACAGTAGCAGCATCAGTAACAGTAACAACATCAGCATCTTTAACAACAGTAGCAGCATCAGTAACAGTAACAACATCAGCATCTGTAACAACACTAGCAGCATCAGTAACAACACTAGCAGCATCAGTAACAACATCAGCATCTGTAACAACAGTAGCAGCATCAGTAACAGCAGTAACAGTAACAACATCAGCATCTGTAACAACAGTAGCAGCAGCAGTAACAGTAACATCAGCATCTGTAACAACAGTAGCAGCATCAGTAACAGCAGTAACAGTAACAACATCAGCATCTGTAACAACAATAGCAGCATCAGTAACAGTAGCAGCATCTGTAACAACAGTAGTAGCATCAGTAACAACATCAGCATCTGTAACAACAGTAGCAGCAGCAGTAACAGTAACATCAGCATCTGTAACAACAGTAGCAGCATCAGTAACAGTAACAACATAAGCATCTGTAACAACAGTAGCAGCAACAGTAACATCAGCATCTGTAACAACACTAGCAGCATCAGTAACAACATCAGCATCTGTAACAACACTAGCAGCATCAGTAACAGTAACATCAGCATCTGTAACAACAGTAGCATCATCAGTAACAGTAACAACATCAGCATCTGTAACAACAATAGCAGCATCAGTAACAGTAACATCAGCATATGTAACAACAGTAGCAGCATCAGTAACAGTAACATCAGCATATGTAACAACACTAGCAGCATCAGTAACAGTAACATCAGCATCTGTAACAACACTAGCAGCATCAGTAACAGTAACATCGGCATCTGTAACAACAGTAGCAGCATCAGTAACAGTAACAACATCAGCATCTTTAACAACAGTAGCAGCATCAGTAACAGTAACAACATCAGCATCTGTAACACCAGTAGCAGCATCAGTAACAGTAACATCAGCATCTGTAACAACACTAGCAGCATCAGTAACAGTAACATCAGCATATGTAACAACACTAGCAGCATCAGTTACAGTAACATCGGCATCTGTAACAACAGTAGCAGCATCAGTAACAGTAACAACATCAGCATCTGTAACAACAGTAGCAGCATCAGTAACAGTAACAACATCAGCAGCTGTAACAACAGTAGCAGCATCAGTAACAGTAACAGCATCAGCATCTGTAACAACAGTAGCAGCATCAGCATATGTAACAACAGTAGCAGCATCATTAGTAACAGTAACAACATCAGCATCTGTAACAACAGTAATAGCAGTAGTAGTTACAGTTGTAACAGTAGTAACAGCATTTACAGTAGCAGTAACATCAGTAGTAACAGTAAAAGCAGTTACAGTATTAACAACAGTACTAACAGCAGTAATAGCAATAGCCATAACTGCAGTAACAGCAGTAACAGTAGTAACAGTAGTAACAGCAGCATTAACAGCAGTAACAGTATAACAGTAGTAGTAGTAACAGCAGTAACAGTATAACAGTAGTAGTAACAGTAAGAGCAGTAACAGTATAACAGTAGTAGTAACAGTAAGAGCAGTAACAGTATAACAGTAGTAGTAGTAGTAGTAACGTTGTGTGTGTGTGTGTGTGTGTGTGTTGTTGTCGTGCAGACTGTGCAGGAGTTCAACACTCTGGTAGCTCTGTACCGAGAGCAGGTCATCTCCATTGGGGAGATTTCGGCCGACTGTCCGTCTCTGAGAGTTCAGATGCATCACACTCGCTCCAAAGGTTGTTCCATGGCCC
Organism: Solea solea; assembly: GCF_958295425.1. Classification (NCBI taxonomy): domain Eukaryota; kingdom Metazoa; phylum Chordata; class Actinopteri; order Pleuronectiformes; family Soleidae; genus Solea; species Solea solea. Next base: position 1,243,946 of record NC_081152.1, on the reverse strand, counting down.
TAGCAGCTCACCGCGACCTCGCCCTCATCTCTGGATCAGGGTAAACGGCACGCGTTCACTGCAAATACACGTACACACTTAGACACCGTCTAAATAACGCTGTGTTTAGGTTAAAGGCACAGTCTGTAACATTTAGATTCATCTTACACTTGAATATCCTTCTCCTCACTCTTCTCCTCTAAGTGTGTTGTTGCACATATATTTTGTTTGCAGTTCACAGTTTGTACACAGGGTGGCACTGTAACACAAGCGCTCCACAGATTTTAAAGTGAGCTGTGAAGTCAGGTTTCCTGACAGCTGTGGCTCCTAATATTGTTTGTTTGTACGTACGCTGGAGCAATAAATCATAGTTTTCTAAAGATTATAAGATCGTGACAAACTGCTACTTCTGTCACTTTGGAATGGATTTGCTGAAAATGTGTCGAAGATCTTCAGTTGTGATTGACATTTTGACATTCTTTGTTTGTCGCTGCAGTCCAGAGGACGGAGAGATCCCCCCTGAGATCTGCCGGCTCTTCATCCAGCTGCAGTGCTGCCTGGAGATGTTTGTCACAGAGATGCTGAAGTCCATGTGTCTGCTGGGAGTTCTGCAGCTCCACAGAAAAAGTACACTCACTGTGTCTGTGTTGTCACGACAACAACAACAACAACAACAGAACACAACACTAATGTGTCTTTGTAAAGTGAGATTCACAAGCATCGTTGAATGTAGAATGTCTTCATTTCTTTAACACGACCTGTGTGATGCTGAAGAACGTGGGCGTCCATAAAAAAGCCAGATATTACTGTAATTAAACATTAAAAATACGATATTAAGACAGCCAGCAGAGACACAGAGTCACTTTAAGTCTGCGACAGCTTAAAAACGTGTTCACGTCTTTATCTCACAGTGAGACACACTTTTCCAGCAGGAAAGTGAAGTTTGTAAACCACTCACTCTCCCACACCAAAACCCATAGAGAAAATGAGTGATTTTAGCTCGTGGGGACACAGGAGCTGCCTCCTGTGGTCACTTTGTGTCACTAAAATAAATTCAAATGTAGGATTTTAAAAATAAGACATTTGAACTTAGTGATGTCGGCAGCAGTGAGTGTGATCTTTAAATCACTGATTTTCTCTGTGGGCTTTGGTGTGGGAGAGGTGAAGGATACTCGGCAGCAACTTTACCAAAGAATGTCTCTACGTCTAAAAGCACTGCACCTTTAAAACATGCGGTCATGATGTGTGTGTGTGTGTGTGTGTGTGAGGACGTCAGCATTGAATGACAACAGCAGAGGGCAGCAGAGAGCTGTGATTCACTGTGTGCTGTTGCTTGTATTTATAGTTTAGTGGACATGTGTGCACAGATGCACAGATGAGGCTGTTTTACTGTCTTTGTTTGATCCTGAAGGAACCGACTCTGAGCCGAAGGTGGACTTCAGGATGGACGAGAGCTCGGACGTTCCCATCCTGGAAGAACGCTCCTCCTCTCCCACAGACTTCCCTCAGGAGCAGTGGTTGGTGGGAACTGATATTGAAAACATAGAGAGGTACACACACACACACACACACACACACACTTTTATGTCCATCCAGTTCTTATGAACCTTATATCCGAAGAACGTGTTGAAGGAATATTTCAAATTTCACATAAATGTTAAGTTTAACTCCACCTGGTTTGATGTTATTGGTTAATTCATGTTACGATATTTACGTGCTACTGGCGTAAATATTATATTCTTGGGGAATTAAAATCAACAAATCATAAAAGCAGGTGATTGTAATGTATACGTAAAAGAAAAACACGTTTCTGTGATTTTTCAGCTTCTTAAATGTGAATATTTTCTGGTTTCTTTGCTCCATAAAACAAAGAAGTCTTTAAAACTGAGTTATTTTTTGGTTTGTGGACAAAAAGAGACGTTTAAGGAACATCATCATTTCCAGGTTCGACAAACACTGATCAACATTTTTCAACATTGTCTGACATTTTATGAACCAAACCTTGTTTAACCTTTATTTCACATATTTATTTAGCTTTTGTCTTAATAATAATGCTGTTTTTCTGGCCCTTTTCTATAAGTTCACACGTGTGTTAAATTGTGTAAAAACTGCAGATATGTTTTGGATGGACTGGTCGTTTGTGTGTTTCTCTCACAGAGACATGCGAGAAATGAGAAACTTGCTCAGCAAACTCAGGGACGCGATGCCGTTGCCACTGAAAAACCAAGGTGAGGTACGAGGTTTGTGAGGGAAAGAGATTCAGAGTCGGACTTCACTGATTTGCATGTGGCTTTGCATTGATAGAATATTTTTTTTAATTGTCCTTAGTCCTGAGTTCAAAAATCACTTTTTCCCTTTTCAATTTTGTGAATCACGTCATTTGACGTCAGTTCAAGGTTTGAAACTTGGTCGCCGGTTGGCGAGTATTTTGTTTTGTATGTTTTAATAATTTTTCTGCCTTTCTCGGCCAAGACGACACTTGCTTCAGATATTAGTTTACATTTGTACGACATAATATGAAATATAATGTGAAATATGCCTTTAAGATCAGATCAGATTAGATTTGACTTTATTGATTTCACTCTTGGGAAATTCACGTTGTTACACTAACATGGATGGAGGCAGACGAGTCCTGCAGTCAGATATTATATATACTGTATATCATGTGTTTATTGTTGTTGTGTTGTTGCAGATGACAGCAGCTTGTTGAATCTGACTCCTCATCCACTCATCAGACAGAGGAAGAGACGTTTCCCTGGACTCTGCTGTATGGTGTCAGGCTGACGTCGACGCTCTCACTCTACAAAACTCACTTTTTATGCTTAAACCTCATTTCATTCTTATTTTAGTCACAATAATTCTTCTCTGTAACGTCATAGTATCTGGTATCTTATTCCTCTTCATGTCAGTATCAGCTCAGGTTTGATTTAGTGAGAAACATCATGAGTAAGTATTAAAACACAAGGGTTAACAGGAACGTAAAAATACATTTTAAACATCATTTTTTGACATTCTGGTAAGAAATGTCAAAAAAAAGATTTGTTTTAATGTGAAAAAACAAGAATCTTGAATCAGACAAGTGTAAAGATGCAGCGCCCCCTTGTGTCGCTTCAAAATAAGTCACTAGGACTGTAAGTTTGTTGAACTAGGCAGCATTTTCTCACGTCTCACGCGAGATATCAACAGCGTTCCCCGTTCACGACAATCTCAACAACGCAAATTCACCACAATCGAAATCTAAAAATCATTCTGTTACGACCAGGCCGTAACACATACGTCATCCCAAAGACTGCAACAATTATTCAAGAACGAGTTGTTTACAAATGTCTCGAGCGATCAGTGAATCCGTTTGAGCGTTTCAAAAGTATAATACAAAAATTAGCTCTGTCATTTCTCTCAGCGTCTTAAATGTGAATATTATATTTATTTATTTTTTTGCTGCTTTATATAAAAATAAATATCTTTGTTCGAGACATTGGAGCATGTTGAGGTTTAGAAAACAATGTTTTCTGGTAGTTTATGGACCAATAATGAATCAAATAGATCATAAAAAATATAAATATTAATAAATAATACAAATATTGAGATGAATCCTTCCATCCCAAGATGTGGAACCTGAATTATTGTTTGTTTTTCATTGATTTTACATAACACACACACACACACACACAGAGTATTTCCCTCCTGATTTTCCCAGTTTATTTTCTATGAGGAGAAAGAAGAGTTGTTTATGATTCAGGCTATGCACAGGCTATGTCTCCACTGTCCTCGCGTCTCCGCTCGACTGTGGACTTTAAAACAAAGCAGCTTCATCTCTGCACGCACAACACAACACAACACAACACAACACAACACAACACAACACAACACAACACAAACACAATCACATCAGAACCGGCTCCGATAATTAAAATATTTCTCTCACTGTAGAAAGAAAATAAATAAACAATAATAATAATAATAATAATATGTGTGTAAAATTAAATGTTTGTCAGAGAAGAAAAAAAAGCTTTGCATCAACTAACTTTTTAGACGTCATCTGCCTTTTTTTGTTTTTGCTCTGGTTAGTTAGTGTCAGCGGTGCATGATGACGATGATGATGATGATGATGATGGTAGTTATCACTAAAGCACTGGACAGGAGTAAATCATGACAGAGAGTGATTTTAAAATCAGGTTTTCGTGATCTGCAGATGTTTTTGATGACATTACCTGAGACCCTGTATTTCCTGTGTGAAGCGTGTTTATGGTCCCCAGAGGATGAACATTCACAGCAGCCGAAAAACATCAACATCTGACATAATCACGGTGTTTTTTGAGTGTGGCGAGAACCAGCCTGAGACATCGCTGTTAGGACATGAGGAAAAACGAAAATGTAGTCACTTAACAAAAGACTCAGTTTATAAAATCTACGATATCTTAAGAACACGTTCACGTCTTTATTTCACTGTTAGACAGACTTTAACAACAGGAAACTAAAGTCTGTAAACCACTCACTCTCCCACACCAAAGCCCACACAGGAGCTGCTGGTCTACTGCTGCCTCGTGTGGTCACTTTGTGTCACTAAAATAAATAGGATTTTAAAATACCCAAGTGAGAAAAATAAGACATTTGAACTTAAGTGATGGAGGCAGCAGTGGATCAACAGCTCCTGTGTGTGTGATGTTAAAATCAGTGATTTTCTCTATGAGGTTTGGTGTGTGAGAGTGAGTGCTTTACAAACTGCAGTTTCCTGTTGGAAAAGTCTGTGTCACAGTGAGAGAAAGACGTGAACATCTACTTAAAGATATCGTACATTTAAACTGACGTAGATTTGATTAACGTTCGAGTCTTTTAAGTGTTTTAAAATCTGTTTTTCTTTGTGTCTCTGCTGGAACGACGTGTGATTATCTCATACACGTAAAAAAAATAAATGATCCCCTTAAATATCAGAATGAACAGACGACATCTGAATGACCCTGTAACAGTAAAGCTATATTAGTATATGTGGGTGTACTATGATTTACTTCTTTATTTCTTTAGTCTTGGTCGTCTTTCCTTAAGAAAGAGCTTGTTTTACATCACAAGGGCTTAGCAGATGCAACACACACACACACACACACACGCACACACCTTCATCCATGAATTAAGCAGTGAATGTAGGTGCAGTGTAGTTTGTGTACTTTGTGTAGTTTGTGATTGTCAGTGTTGTTGCAGTGATGTGTCTAAACTGCTACATTTAGCATTTAGCATGTATATGACTCCAGCTCAGCCATGTGTCGTCGCTGTGTGCTGCAATGTAGAACACACAAACAAACAAACACACACACTAGTATGTACAGCTGAGGGCATTTTATAATGTGAATAAAGTTTTTTTTTTTTAAACAAATGAGACCAGGATTGTTTTTTTTACCTTTTAAAGAAACTGTTTGAAATGAAGAAAGTCGTTAGCTTAACTTAACATGGAGCAAAAGTTCAAATGTTGTGTTGAGGCTGTTGGGTCAGAGGTCAGAGGTCAGTGATTTAGCATTCCTGACCGACAATGACCAGACCTGACATTTAATCCTTAGAACAAAGATTATTTAGGCTGTTTTTTCCCATGACTATGTTAAAATGTATGTAAGAATATTATGAGAATAACGTCGCAATCTGTCGAGAATAAAGTCGGAATATTATGAGAATAAAGTCGTAATCTGTCGAGAATAAAATTGTAATCTGTCGAGAATAAAGTCGTAATCTGTTCGAGAATAAAGTCGGAATATTATGAGAATAAAGTCGGAATCTGTCGAGAATAAAGTCGGAATATTATGAGAATAACGTCGCAATCTGTCGAGAATAAAGTCGGAATATTATGAGAATAAAGTCGTAATCTGTCGAGAATAAAATTGTAATCTGTCGAGAATAAAGTCGTAATCTGTTCGAGAATAAAGTCGTAATCTGTTCGAGAATAAAGTCGTAATCTGTTCGAGAATAAAGTCGGAATCTGTCGAGAATAAAATTGTAATTTGTCGAGAATAAAGTCGTAATCTGTTCGAGAATAAAGTCGTAATATTATGAGAAAAAAATCGTAATCCGTCGAGAATAAAGTTGTAATCTGTCGAGAATAAAGTCGCAACATTGCAAGAATAAAGTCATAATCTGTCGAGAATAAAGTCGTAACATTATCAGAATGAAGTCGTAACATGTGTACGAGTGACTTTCTTACGAACTCACCAATGACGACCAGACATTTCGACTAGAACACGTCGTTAGCTTCGGTTTTCCACACAAAATGGCTGAAAGTCCAAAGTACAGTGAAAGTCTTTTTCTTTCTTTATTTTAAAGTAATTATACACAAACATACTTTGATACTCTGAGTTGCTTTGTGTTACAGAAACTGAAGATAAACACTAACTGACTCTCGCACAGACTCATGGGTGATATTTTTAATTCTGCCACTAAATCCAGCCAAATCTTACACAGTTGATATCTGACAATTTTGTAACTGCAATCTTTCGTCTGTTTTTATTTTCATTTTTAACTTTGACCCACGTTTTCTTGATTTATTTACACAAATATAATAAAATAAAAGCAAAATTCCAAATGAAATAAAAGGAATGTAATGTTATGCATGAAATAAATACAGTCATGTTCTGTTTTAATTCCTGTGCAAAATGTCTGGAACATTTCCAAAATGAAAAGAAAGTTTTTTCCTGTGTTTAACTGTCGACTCTCAAACGCTCAACATCTGGTTTAAGTTTCTGCAGCCGGGAAACTCCAGAGAGATCTTTGCTTCCCGTAAACAAAGACGGCAGCTTATGCAACAACTTTATTTATTACCGTGTCCTCAAATTATTACAAACATTAGCTTTCCTTTTTCATAAATGTTGTGCAATCTAGGTTCCACACTGAGTCTGCTGAGACAAAGAGTGAGGGCGTTTTTTTTCATGTTGGTGCTGCAGACACAAGAAACACACAAGTCAAACACCAGAGAGAGTTGATCTTTTCTCTCCTGCTGAAGAGGACGTCAGCATCTGCGGTGAGTCAGATTTCTCTCTGACTGTAAGAAGATTAAGTGAAAAACTGCATTAATGTAAGATTTTTTGTTGTTTTTCCGCTGAATTCTTTCACATTCTCGTATAAAATGAACGTGACATTTTAATCAACTGCCTGAAAGATAATAGATTCTTTATAAATGAAAAATGTTTTATCGTGTCATTCATTTTCTTAAGACCTAAATGTTTTCATGAATAAATAGAAGATATTATTTATGATGAGTTCATGATCTTATATGTTGAGAAAGGTTGGAATCAAAGTGAAAAACATTTCAAATTTGTACAGATTTGAAGGAAAGACAGAATTCAGTGACTTCAGTTTGTCTCTTTTTTTCAGATCAGTTCAGAAGCTCGTGATGGCCCCCTGCAGGCCGCTGCTGCTGCTGCAGCTCCTCAGCTGTGTATCGGTTGGTCTGGCCTGTTTCTGTGACCACTATCCATGGGGTTCCTGGACCGCCTGCTCCAGAACCTGCAACCACGGCACTCAGCAGAGAGTCAGGTGACAAAACATGGAGACCACTTATTTTTATCTCACTTGAATTTTTAGCAGGAAGTCACAATGAGATTAAAATCTCTTTACAGGGTCAGTTAACTGCATCATACATACAAAAGAGATGAGATTAGACGAGAAGAGACTAGATTATTACCGTGGAGATGTGACAAAATACTATAAGAGAATGAGATAAAACATGGAATGATACGATTATATGGTTAAAAAAATGATAAGACAACAGAGGAGGAGATGAGAGGATGAGATGAGAGAAGATAAGATGAGGTACAAGAAAATGAGATGAGAGGATGAGAGAAGATGAGATGAAATATGATATCGTACTTGTGTATTTCTCTTTAATCTCATCCCCTGAATTTGACCAACTGTCATTAACTGTGAAACATTATAATCCAGAATTATAATCTCTGTTGTCTTCAGTGGTGAAATAGAAGCTGTAATTAATCCAGATGACATGAACAGCTGCGATAAATCAAACCTTTCTTTTTTAATGGTGCAGGAAAATGGTGTATGACGATTATTACTGGAAGAACAGCTGTCGTCAGCTGTGTCACAAATACGACACCAGAGCGTGTAACGAGCAGACATGTCCAATCAACTGCCGACTCAACGAGTTTGGACCCTGGTCTGAGTGTTCACCGTGTGCCAAGAAACAGGCAAGACAGTCGCACACGAGACACTCACTCATTCACAATACTACATGTGAATTTACCTGTCACAAAGACTCAAAAGAGAACTAATTTACTCATATTTTATCAACATGTGGGATTAATCTTATCTTTATTTTTTTAATTAATTTAGTTTTTCTGTCAAAATGATTCTGTAAATTCATTCATTTTACACTGAATATACTTCATTAAAACCTTTTTCCCACTTAAAGACAGCATTTATACATGAAAATACTGCATTATCACTGTGACATTTGTGTACATTTACAATAAATGTAGTGTTTACACAAGGTTTCCTCACTTTCGGTGACGCCTTGTTTCTTCTTACGCTCTGAACTTTCTCGCTGTCGTGTCGTTGCCATAGTTACGTACCCGCTCCGTGGTGAGGCCGTCTCAGTTCGGAGGATCAGACTGCAGCGTGGAGCTGACGGAGGAGCGGCCGTGTTATCCGTCCACCGAGTGCAAGTTACCAGCGCTCGACTGCAGAGACGACTTCAAGTGTGAAAACGGTAACAATTCAGAATGAACGGACACACACACACACACACACACACACACACACACCAAACACACTGATGTATGAAATCCTAATAATATTTGATTTGCTTTGTGAAAATGTTGAAATCGGCGCTCGTGTCACAGGACGCTGCATCAACTCAACGCTGACGTGTAACAAACAGAACGACTGTGGAGATAATTCTGATGAGCGAGACTGCGCTGACCTCACTGTCGTGTGTCCGGCAGAGAAGAGACCGGCTCCTGGAGTCGACCTGCTGGGAAACGGGTAAGGTCAAAAGGTCAAAAGGTCAAAAGGTCACTGTTGACATTGTACAGCCTTGGTTTCTAACGTTTGAGAGATCAAATGAAAAAGTACTGCGTGTTCTGGTTAGTAGACTATTCAGTATTACAGTAACAAAAGTATGGAACATAACACAATATTAGCCTCTTATATTAAATCTCGCTCATATATCATATAATCATTCGTTATCAACGTTATATAAATACATGTTGTATTACTGTAGTTGTTACTACTAACAATAAGTGTCGGTATCATACACGTCTATGATCTATACAATAACGATATACTACTACTACTTAGTGTGTGCGTGTGTGTGTGCGTGTGTGTGTGTGTGTGTGTGTAGGTTCGATGTCCTGGCAGAAGAAGCGAGGGGAGCGGTCCTGGACAACATGTTCATGGGCGGCAGCTGCGTCATCAGGAGACCTCCGACCACGCTGCTCTACCACAGAGTTCCTCACAACTTTGACACCTTTGACATTAAGGTGACGTCGTTCTCCACACATGGCTTTGAGGGCTGTGGACTACCGGTGGTCCTCACACTGGGGGGCGATAAGACGACAACAGAAAATAACACACATTCACAGCCAAGATACACAGATATTAACTAAAGAACTACATTATATACTTATATATATATACATATATATACATATATATACACTACAGTATATACTTATATATGTATATATGTATATACTGTAGTGTGTGTATATATATATATGTACTGTATAAAGAAAAATATAAAGTAAAGTAAAAAAATATATACAATTAAATATTACCTGTGAACTGAAGAACTGAAAAAATAAGTACCAATATATTTAATTTACACTATAAAAAGAAAATGGTTGACAAAGTCAAAAATGACTTAATGTTACTGAAGTTAAATTAAGTTCATTTAAAGAAGAGTTCTTCAATGTACTATTAAGATTGAGTCTTAAAATGTCCATATGAACATTTGGGACATTAATCCTAACCCACGTATTAAATACAAGAGGATTAGGATTTAAATTACATTAAATTATATATATATAAAATTCATATTTATTAAAATAATTATTAATATTATTATATATTAATATAATATAAAAAATATTATTTTCAGTCTTATAGAAAGAGAAATGATGCTTGTCTGTTAACAAACATAAAACAGTTCATTTTACACTTTTATTCATTTTGATAACTCTTATTTTGTTGTTCCGTTGTTTGTGAACAGGCAGGGGTTCTGGAAGATTTCAGCACCGAACCCAAACCTCTTCACTCAGAGTCGCTCAGCTTGAAGACGTCGTCTTCCTCTGATAGCACACGTCCAAAAAAAGGCGACTTCTTCTTTTTCCCCATTTTCTTCCTCACGCGAGGACACAGGACACAGCTGCAGTCCAACAAGGAAGCTTTCGAGGCGTCAAAGAAAATAGTGAGTGTCCACAAACAAACATCTCTGACCTCTGTATGAGTTATAGAAACACAGTTTTTCATGCGTTATTATTTCTGTTTCTATTCCAAAAGGTTTGAGTTGAATCTATTTTATTCATGTATATTTAAAATTTAAAGACAATTTAACATGTTTTTATTTCAATAGTTTTTTTTTCTTGTCAAACTTAATCTGGATCTAACGTCCAAATTTACAAAATTCACAAAATACACACAACTCTTTTATTCCATTATTTTATTACATTTATTTGACATTTCCTTTCAGATTTTAAGTGAAAACAGCAAATAAAAAATGTAAATCTTGGACCTGGTGTTTTCTCTTTAGGGGGTGCCATTTGTAAAGTTACTCGTTCTCAGATTAACAACAACATCTTGTCGCTTTTCACCACATTTACAGCAACATTTACAAACTTAAAAACACACAAAATCATCATTTAGTTCTTGGTCAAATGATTTATTGTAATTGTTAAATCTTTAACATTAAGGTTTATATTTAAACATTTAAATATTTAGATTTAGACTTTTAACATTTAGATTTTAAAATAAAAAAATATTAAAATGCAGATTTTTAATCCTCTAATCCTAATAGTATCATCATCATAAAAACGTCTCTCTCTCTTTTCCTTTTGCAGGACTCCAAGTTCTTCCGGGTCCACCAGGTTCTTCCCGTGTCCACGTTCACGGTGAAGGACGTGGACGAGCTGGTTCTGTCACTGCCGTTCCTGCAGTTCCTCCACGCTCTGCCTCTGCTCTACAACTACGCCCTCTACAGGGAGATTTTCCAGCGCTTCGGAACACATTACTACAGCTCAGGGAAACTGGGAGGTCACTACGACCTGCTGTACCAGTACAGCCGCGAGGAGATCAACACCTCAGGTATGAACACATGCTGCTTTTCCTTTGCAGTTTCCTTCTTCTGTCGTTTTAGTCTCACAGTTAACATTAGAAGAAGAACAAAGAACATAAGAACATAGAATAGAAAGTATTTGTGAAATATTTTAGTTTTGTTTTTTTTCATAATTTTTTTACACTTAATTGAGAATTAATGCCACCATTGGGATTAAATTAAATTAAATTAAATTAAATTAAATTCAATTCAATTCAATTCAATTCAATTCAATTCAATTCAATTCAATTCAATTCAATTAGATTGGATTGGATTGGATTAGATTGGATTGGATTGGATTGGATAGATTACATTAGATTGGATCGGATCTCATAATAATGAAACAGAGAAAATAAATCCAGGTGTTGTTAATCTCCACAGGTGAATCAGAGGAACAGTTCAAAGGTTGTTTGAGTCGAGAGACGACCTGGACTATCATCCTCTACACAGAACACAAAAGTGTGACCCGCTGCACCAACACCAGAACCACTGAGAAATATAAAGGTTCATTTCAAAAACAATAAAAAACAACAACAGCTAGTAAATCTGCATGGAATCACAGTCTTCAATCCTAATCCTGCTGCTAATCCCTGTGATCACTCAGGCTCGTACATTCAGGCAGCGGAGAAGTCCTTCTCCGTGGTCAAAGGAGGACGAACCAGAGAAGCAGCAGCTCTGGCCTGGGAAAGACAAGGTCCCGCTCCGGACCGAACCTCCTACAAGAACTGGGCCAAATCTGTTCTGGACAATCCAGCTGTGGTCGAATACAAGGTTTCATCCAGATCCCAGGATTACATCTTTACTCTGATCAGTGTGGTCATTTAATCTGAAAATATGTGTGTGTGTGCAGCTGCTGCCACTCATTAATCTGGTGCGAGGAATCCCCTGCGCCCTCACAAAGAGGAGACACCTGCAGAGGGCGCTGTTGCAGTACCTGGAGGAGTTTGACACCTGCAAGTGTTCGCCATGTCCCAACAACGCCAGGGTGGTTCTGTCCGGCACAGAGTGCAAGTGTGTTTGCCAGACCGGAACCTTTGGAACCAACTGTGAGAAACGAGCTCCGGACTTCACCTCAAGTAAAACAAAAACACTTGCATAATCCACAGGGATTAACACTCATCAGGATTACAATGAATTATTATTGAAACTGTACAATCTGAGAATTTAGTTTAGATTAGATTAGGTTAGATTAGATTGGCCTGGATCAGATTAGAGCAAATAAAAGGGGTTGAGATTAGAATATATTAGATTAGATTAGGTGAGATCAGATCAAATAAAATGGGGTGGGATTAGATTAGATTAGATTAGATTGGATTGGTCTGGATGTGATCAATTAAAATGGGTTGGGATTCGATTCGATTCGATTGGATTAGATACAATTGGATTCGATTGGCCTGGAAGAGATGAGAACAAATAAAATGGGTTGGGATTAGATTAGATTAGATTAGATTAGAATGTATTGATCCTACAGATATGTACTTGCTTAAGCAAAAAAGGTCAGAGGTCAAAGTGACAAGTACAAAGTAGAATTTAAATGTCAAACAACAACAAATAAAAATACAATAAGAAATCAAATTGAATAAAAAGTAAGAATATAAAAATGAACAGGAATAGAAAAATAAGAGAATAAGATATAAAAGGAGGAGATAAACTTATTCTCAGTCTGTTTCGACAGAGGTGGTGGACGGTTCCTGGAGCTGCTGGGGACCGTGGAGTCGCTGCGGAGCGTCCATGAAGAGACACCGGACGAGGAGGTGCGATAACCCCGCCCCCCTCAGGGGAGGTCAACCCTGCAGTGACTCTGGCAGACAGGAGGAGCCGTGTCACATCTCCATCTTTGAAAAGTAACAAGTAACAACATTTGTTCAGTGTTCACTGTTCAGACAATTTGCAGCCACTCCTGCAGGGGGCGCCACGACAGTATGTTGTGATGTTCTGTCGTCGTCACTCATGTTTTCTGCCGCAGACAGGAAACATGTGACAATGATGACGACTTCACTGTGGGCTGGAGGGACGAGCTTCCTCCTGGAGTTCAAGGCTGTTTGAGACCCAAGAGGCCGGAGAACAGTTTCCTCAGGGTAAACACCGGGGCTTTTACTTTGAAAAACAGGAAGGTTCTGAGGACCACTGCACATATCACATAAAAAAATCAAGAATATCTGAAAACACGTTACACAAAAGAGAATATATTAGACCTGTGTTTCCCAAACGAGATGTCTCGTAAATGAATTCAAACTTTACTTTATCTATGTTATTTAATTTCATTTACACATAAATCTTCAGTAAAATGAAGTCAAATGGACGCGCAATTGTTTGGGGACCCCTAAAAAATCTCCTGTGACCCATCTGTGGGTCCCGCCCCAGTGTGTGGAAAAAGGAAACCTGCTATTCTAAGAATCATAAGAGTCATAAAAGAGTCAAAAATCAAGACAATCCAGGTAAAAATAATGACACTAAATAAACGTTTTTGTTTAATTATAATAAATGAATGTTTTAATGTAAAAATAAAAAAATGTCTCAAATTCTGAGAAGAAAAAAGTCAGAATTTCTGAGGGAAAATTTTAGAATGCCAAATTTAATCTCAGAATCCTGTCTTTTTTAAAACAAATTTTAAGACTTGAAGAGAGTTGCATGAATTATAATAACATTTAGCCATATAAATAATGTTTAATGTATAATTAAAGTTTTCCATTGATCTGGATCAGAAACTTGTAAATGAATATTTACTGCGTCAGAACAATTATGAGTCAGTTAAAAATGACTGATATTTCACAGGGAATTCAGTTTTTAGCAGAAGAATAAAGTGAATAAAGGTGAAATAAAGGGAGAATAACGGATGTTGTTGTTTCCTCCTGTGGCAGAAATCGAAGCAGTATTACAGTTTTGGTGAGGATGAGGAGTTCGAGTGCTTCACTGGTTTTGCTCTGGAGGGTTTTCAGTTCATTAATTGTCTCCCTGATGGAACGTGGAGTTCACCACAAGGAAAATGCATGAGTGAGTTTGTTTTTTTCACTCGTGGATTAACTTAAATTTTTTTAGTTTACACTGAAATCACGTCCTCTTCTTCCTCCAGGAAACCTGTGTCTTCCCCCTGAGATTCCTGAGGGAATGACGTTGTTTCCTGACAAAGATCAGTACAGTGTGGGGGAGTCTGTGGGTCTGAACTGTGACCAGGTCGGTTTGTTCCCGGTGCCTCAAACCTTCTACAAGTGCAGCGTCTCTCTGAGCTGGGAGCCTCCTGTCGCTGCTGACCTCCGCTGCACTGATGGTGCTCCACCACTTCAAAACTGTTTTTCATCATGGAAAGAAACAAACTGACGGTGATGTTTTCTTGTGTTTGTCAGAGCTGCCGTTTGTTCCTGACGCTCAGTGCGGTCCAGGACAGAAGCTGCAGGACTCTCAGTGTGTTTGTATCCAGCGTGAGAGCTGTCTGTACGTTTGTGTCACAGTCCCTTTACTTTCTTCTTCTTTTGTTTTTTTAAAATGTCTTTAAAAAAGCCAGGATTCTGAGATTCAATTCTGAATTTTAACACACAATTCTGATTTCAATTTAAGAATTTGGACTTTAATCTCATATTTTGGACTTTTCCCCCCTCATAATTCTCAGTTTAATCTAAAAATTCAGCCTTTTTTTCCTCTGAATTTTACTGTTTTTTCTCAGAATTTTTCCCTCAGGAATTTGACTCTAATTTCAAAATTCTTTCTTTTTTCTTCTCAGAATTTTGACTTTTTTCTTCAGAATTCTGACTTTTTTTCTGTGTGCGTGTACGTGTGTATGCGTGTGTGTGTGTGTGTGTACGTGTGTATGTGTGTGTGTGTGTGTGTGTGTGTGTGTGTGTGTGGACGCAGATCACAGTCAGCAAACCTCTGCGTCCTGAACACCGACGTGGGTTTGGCCGTGTCGATGTCGCTCTGCTCCTTCCACGCCGGCCGTTGCCACGGTGACCCGCTCTTCTACATCAGCGACGGCGAGTGTGACGCGGTCGACCCCGGGAAAGTGGAGTGGGCCAACTTCAGAGCCAAGATGTCGTCAAAGAGCTCGGTTCAAGTGCCGTGTGACCTCAACACCTGTTATGAGTGGGAGACTTGTTCTGGTGAGTCAGCGACGTTTCTCTGAGATTGAGATTATTATATTCTCACTGTTCTGCTTGATTCTTCAGTTCATGCTTTTTTCTGTAAGGAAGGTGTTTTAAATTCAGCATCAGATAATTTCACCACAGACAAACGAGTGTCAGATACTTTGACCACAGTCTTTGGTGTGGGAGAGTGAGTGGTTTAAAACTTCCGTTTCCTGTTGGAAAAGTCTGTCTGACAGTGAGATAAAGACGTGGACATGTGACGTAGATAATATAGACTTAGTAGAACAACCAATAAGAGGCACACTCTCTCTGAAGTGCCCTGTGATCGGTCAATGTCTGAAAAGAGGAAGCAGAAATCTAGTTTGTAAACCACTCACTCTCCCACACCAAACCCCATAGAGAAAATCAGTGATTTTAACATCACAGCACACAGGAGTTGTTGATCCACTGCTGCCTCCATCACTAAATTCTAATGTCTTATTTTGTGATTTCGGCTTATGAAATGCTTTGTTCAGATTTAGCTCAGTGACACAAAGTGACCACACGAGGCAGCAGAGGACCAGCAGCTCCTCTGTCCTCGCGAGCTAAAATCACTGATTTCCTCTACGGGGTTTGGTGTGGGAGAGTGAGTGGTTTACAAACTTCAGTTTCCTGTTGGAAAAGTCTGTCTCACAGTGAGATAAAGACGTGAAACATGTGACATAGATAGCATAGTTTTTATTAGCTGAGTCCTTTGTAAAAGAGCTGCTGGTCGCCATGGTGACCTATCCCGAATGTCCATCAGTGTCTCATACAACACCAGCTCAAAACAGCCTGAACTGTCCCTTTAAGACATAGCCTAAGCTTTATTAATAACTGTATTTTATTCACACTAACGCTCAAACACGTCTCTCCTCCTCCTCAGAGTTTAAGAAGTGCGAGTGCAGAGCGGCGCGTGAATGCAGCCGAGCACAACATCACATGTTCTGCGTGAAGTTGACCAGGACTCAGCGCACTCGCAGTCTGGACCTGTGCTCCATGGCTGCGCTCAAATGTTCCAGCTACGACTTTGAGATCATCGGTGAAGGACAGTGTGAGTCCAGATGATTCAGCAAAAGAAAGAAATAAAAAAATCTCTCTGGAACTTTTAACCACTGCTGGAAAAAATAAATAAAAATAATAACCTGTGACAGAAAACCACACGTGTGATTTCCACTAAAGCTGAATTATGTTAAAATCCTGTTGTTTCTTCTTCTGTTGCCACATAATTAGACACTATATACATTTATAATATATACATTGGTGCACGTTGCACTTTATATGTATGACGAGCAGCCAGTGATGTAACTGTAATAAAACTATACTGTAGCTTTTTATAATTTTAACATCTTTCATTTTACTGAATAAATGTCACAATTTTACACCAATAAGTTTCCTCCATGCTTTTTTTTTGTAACAAAGGAATAAATTACATCTGATGTTTTGACCTCTGACCTTTGGTTGAGAAAATGGCTCAACAGTGCCTCCTAAAGTCAGCTCCTGGAAAATATTCCAAATTCAGTAGAAATTCATTATTTTTACAGGTGAAAAATAATTTAACAGGTGAGTAAAAATAATCTCTTATAACAATATTCTAAATGTAGGATTAGGATTAGACCGACATGTCAATACATTTCTGAAAAGAAAAAAAAAAAAGAAAGACATTTTCTAACATATTTTCTTTGCTCATCAGACGACTCACGTCGTCCTGACATTAGTCAATAAAAAATGCCAGCTAGCATGTCTGAGGCTTTTTTAAGGCTAACTCATTCCTCCCATTATTGCAGAGGCGTTGAAATCCAAATGCCACGAACCAACGAGACGATCAAATCCTATGATGAGATGAAGTTGTGTGACATTTTGGACGACATACTATACTATGACTTTTTTGACTGATTTTGGACAACATACTATACTATGATGTTTTGGACCAATTTTGGACGACATACTATACTATGACTTTTTTAACCAATTTTGGACGACATACTATACTATGACGTTTTTGGCTGATTTTGGACGACATACTATACAATGACGTTTTTGACCGATTTTGGACGACATACTATACTATGACGTTTTGGACCGATTTTAGACGACATACCATACTATGACTTTTTTGACCAATTTCGGACGACATACTATACTATTGCGTTTTGGACCGATTTTGAACGTCATACTATACTATGACGTTTTTGAGTGACTTTGGACGACATACTTTACTATGACGTTTTTGACCGATTTTGGACGACATACTATACTATGACGTTTTGGACCGATTTTAGACGACATACTATACTATGACTTTTTTGACCAATTTCGGACGACATACTATACTATTGCGTTTTGGACCGATTTTGAACGTCATACTATACTATGACGTTTTTGAGTGATTTTGGACATACTATACTATGACTGTTTTAAATGATTTTGGACGACATACTATACTATTGCGTTTTGGACCGATTTTGAACGTCATACTATACTATGACTTTTTTGGGTGATTTTGGTTGACATATTATACTATGACGTTTTTGAGTGACTTTGGACGACATACTATACTATGACGTTTTTGACCAATTTTGGACGACATACTATAATATGACGTTTTTGACCAATTTTGGACGACATACTATACTATGACTTTTTTGGCCCAATTTCGGACGACATACTATACTATGACGTTTTGGACCGATTTTAGACGACATACTATACGATGACTTTTTTAACCAATTTCGGACGACATACTATACTATGACGTTTTTGACCGATTTTGGACGACATACTATACAATGACGTTTTTGACCGATTTTGGACGACATACTATACTATGACGTTTTTGACTGACTGTGGACAACATACTATACTTTGACTTTTTTGAGTGATTTTGGAAGACATACTATACTATTGCGTTTTGGACCGATCCAAAATCACCCAAAAAAGTCATAGTATAGTATGACGTTCAAAATCGGTCAAAAACGTCATACTATACTATGACTTTTTTGGGTGATTTTGGATGACATATTATACTATGACGTTTTGAGTGACTTTGGACAACATACTTTACTATGACGTTTTTGACCGATTTTGGACGACATACTATACTATGACTTTTTTGGGTGATTTTGGAAGACATATTATACTATGACGTTTTTGTCCAATTTTGACGACATACGTTTTTGACGGATTTTGGACGACATACTATACTATGACTGTTTTGAGGGATTTTGGACAACATACTATACTATGACTTTTATCAGTGATTTTGGACAACATACTATACTATGATTTTTTGAGTGATTTTGGACGACATACTATACTATGATTTTGGACAACATACTATACTATGACGTTTTGGACCGATTTTAGACGACATACTATACTATGACTTTTTTGACCAATTTCGGACGACATACTATACTATGACGTTTTGGACCGATTTTAGACGACGTACTATACTTTGACTTTTTTGACCAATTTCGCACGACATACTATACTATGACGTTTTGGACCAATTTTGGACGACATACTATACTATGACGTTTTGGACCGATTTTAGACGACATACTATACTATGACTTTTTTGACCAATTTCGGACAACATACTATACTATGACTTTTTTGACCAATTTTGGACGACAAACTATATTATGACGTTTTTGACCGATTTTGGACGACATACTATAATATGACGTTTTTGACCAATTTTGGACGACATACTATACTATGACGTTTTTGACTGACTGTGAACGACATACTATACTATGACTTCTTTGAGTGATTTTGGAAGACATACTATACTATGACGTTTTTGACCGATTTTGGAAGACATACTATACTATGACTTTTTTGACTGTTTTGGGACGACATACTATACTATGACGTTTTTGACCGATTTTGGACAACATACTATACTATGACTGTTTTGAGTGATTTTGGACGACATACTATACTATGACTTTTTTTCAGTGATTTTGGACAACATACTATACTATGACTTTTTTGAGTGATTTTGGACGACATACTATACTATGACGTTTTTGACCGATTTTGGACGCCATACTATACTATGACTTTTTTGGCCAAATTTCGGACGACATACTATACTATGACGTTTTGGACCGAATTTGAACGACATACTATACTATGACTTTTTTGAGTGATTTTGGAAGACATACTATACTATGACTTTTTTGAGTGATTCAGGACGACATACTGTACTATGACGTTTTTGACTGATTTTGGACGGCATACTATACTATGACTTTTTTGAGTGATTTAGGACGACATACTATACTACGACGTTTTTGAGTGATTTTGGACGACATACTATACTATGACTTTTTTGACCGATTTGGACGACATACTATAATATGACGTTTTGGACGACATACTATACTATGACGTTTTGGACGACATACTATACTATGACTTTTTTGACCTATTTTGGACGACATACTATACTATGACGTTTTGGACCAAGTTTGGACGACATACTATACTATGATGTTTTGGACCGATTTTGGACAACATACTATACTATGACTTTTTTGACCAATTTCGGACGACATACTATACTATGACGTTTTGGACCGATTTTGAATGATATACTATACTATGACTTTTTTGGGTGATTTTGGACGACATATTATACTATGACGTTTTTGAGTGACTTTGGACAACATACTGTACTATGACGTTTTGGACCGATTTTGACTGACTGACTATACTATGACTTTTTTGGGTGATTTTGGACGACATATTATACTATGACGTTTTTGAGTGACTTAAGACGACATACTGTACTATTACGTTTTTGACCGATTTTGGATGGCATACTATACTATGACGTTTTGGACCAATTTTGGACGACATACTATACTATGACGTTTTGGACCGATTTTAGACGACATACTATACTATGACTTTTTTGACCAATTTCGGACAACATACTATACTATGACTTTTTTGACCAATTTCGGACGACAAACTATATTATGACGTTTTTGACCGATTTTGGACGACATACTATAATATGACGTTTTTGACCAATTTTGGACGACATACTATACTATGACGTTTTTGACTGACTGTGAACGACATACTATACTATGACTTCTTTGAGTGATTTTGGAAGACATACTATACTATGACGTTTTTGACCGATTTTGGAAGACATACTATACTATGACTTTTTTGACTGTTTTGGGACGACATACTATACTATGACGTTTTTGACCGATTTTGGACAACATACTATACTATGACTGTTTTGAGTGATTTTGGACGACATACTATACTATGACTTTTTTTCAGTGATTTTGGACAACATACTATACTATGACTTTTTTGAGTGATTTTGGACGACATACTATACTATGACGTTTTTGACCGATTTTGGACGCCATACTATACTATGACTTTTTTGGCCAAATTTCAGACGACATACTATACTATGACGTTTTGGACCGAATTTGAACGACATACTATACTATGACTTTTTTGAGTGATTTTGGAAGACATACTATACTATGACTTTTTTGAGTGATTCAGGACGACATACTGTACTATGACGTTTTTGACTGATTTTGGACGGCATACTATACTATGACTTTTTTGAGTGATTTAGGACGACATACTATACTACGACGTTTTTGAGTGATTTTGGACGGCATACTATACTATGACTTTTTTGAGTGATTTAGGACGACATACTATACTACGACGTTTTTGAGTGATTTTGGACGACATACTATACTATGACTTTTTTGACCGATTTGGACGACATACTATAATATGACGTTTTGGACGACATACTATACTATGACGTTTTGGACGACATACTATAATATGACGTTTTGGACGACATACTATACTATGACGTTTTGGACGACATACTATACTATGACTTTTTTGACCTATTTTGGACGACATACTATACTATGACGTTTTTGACCAAGTTTGGACGACATACTATACTATGATGTTTTGGACCGATTTTGGACAACATACTATACTATGACTTTTTTGACCAATTTCGGACGACATACTATACTATGACGTTTTGGACCGATTTTGAATGATATACTATACTATGACTTTTTTGGGTGATTTTGGACGACATATTATACTATGACGTTTTTGAGTGACTTTGGACAACATACTGTACTATGACATTTTTGACCGATTTTGGACGGCATACTATACTATGACGTTTTGGACCGATTTTGGACGACATACTATACTATGATGTTTTGGACCGATTTTGGACAACATACTATACTATGACGTTTTGGACCGATTTTAGACGACATACTATACTATGACTTTTTTGACCAATTTCGGACGACATACTATACTATGACTTTTTTGAGTGATTTTGGAAGACATACTATACTATGACTTTTTTGAGTGATTTTGGAAGACATACTATACTATGACGTTTTTGACCGATTTTGGAAGACATACTATACTATGACTTTTTTGAGTGATTTAGGACGACATACTATACTATGACGTTTTTGACCGATTTTAGACGACATACTATACTATGACGTTTTTGACCGATTTTGGACGACGTACTATACTATGACTTTTTTGAGTGATTTTGGACGACATACTATACTATGACTTTTTTGACCGATTTTGGACGACATACTATACTATGACTTTTTTGACCGATTTTGGACGACATACTATACTATGACGTTTTTGACCGATTTTGGACGACATACTATACTATGACTTTCTTGACAAATTTCGGACGACATACTATACTATGACGTTTTGGACCGATTTTGGACGACATACTAGACTATGACTTTCTTGACAAATTTCGGACGACATACTATACTATGACGTTTTGGACCGATTTTGGACGACATACTAGACTATGACTGTTTTGAGTGATTTTGGACGACATACTATACTGTGACGTTTTTGACCGATTTTGGACAACATACTATAGTATGACTGTTTTGAGTGATTTTGGACGACATACTATACTATGACTTTTTTGAGTGATTTTGGACGACATACTATACTATGACGTTTTTGACTGATTTTGGACGACATACTATGACTTTTTTGAGTGATTTTGGACGACATACTAACCTATCACTTTTTGTCAAATTTTGGACAAAAGTCAATACTATGTTAGACATTAGTGTGTATTATGTAGATTATGTAGGATACAAGTCAATGAAAGCATCCTTTTTCAGTTGGTGGAGTGGTCTAAGGTGTTGCTTCTTGAAGCAGCTTCCCTAAGGAAGATCAGGTTCAAATCCCACTCCCATCAGAAAATGTCACAGCTTTGGGTCATGTCGGAAGACATCCTGACTTTCTTGTCAAATTATGGATGACTAAATAACCTGTGACTTTTTTGAGTGACTTTGGACGACATACTGTACTATGACGCTTTTGACCGATTTTGGACGACATACTATACTATGACTTTTTTGGGTGATTTTGGACGACATATTATACTATGACGTTTTTGACCAATTTTGACGACATACTATACTATGACTTTTTTGAGTGATTTAGGACGACATACTATACTATGACGTTTTTGAGTGATTTAGGACGACATACTATACTATCACTTTTTTGACTGACTGTGGACGTCATACTATACTATGACTTTTTTGACCGATTTTGACCAATTTTGGACGACATACTATACTATGACGTTTTGGACCAATTTTGGACGACATACTATACTATGACTTTTTTTGACTGATTTTGGACGACATACTATACTATGACGTTTTGGACCAATTTTGGACGACATACTATACTATGATGTTTTGGACCGATTTTGGACGACATACTATACTATGACTTTTTTGAGTGATTTTGGACGACATACTATACTATGACATATTTGAGTGATTTTGGACGACATACTATACTATGACGTTTTTGACTGATTTTGGACGACATACTATGACTTTTTTGAGTGATTTTGGACGACATACTAACCTATCACTTTTTGTCAAATTTTGGACAAAAGT
This sequence comes from Solea solea, assembly GCF_958295425.1. Lineage (NCBI taxonomy): Eukaryota > Metazoa > Chordata > Actinopteri > Pleuronectiformes > Soleidae > Solea > Solea solea. The sequence continues at coordinate 1,220,556 of NC_081152.1, read as the reverse complement.
CAATACTATGTTAGACATTAGTGTGTATTATGTAGATTATGTAGGATACAAGTCAATGAAAGCATCCTTTTTCAGTTGGTGGAGTGGTCTAAGGTGTTGCTTCTTGAAGCAGCTTCCCTAAGGAAGATCAGGTTCAAATCCCACTCCCATCAGAAAATGTCACAGCTTTGGGTCATGTCGGAAGACATCCTGACTTTCTTGTCAAATTATGGATGACTAAATAACCTGTGACTTTTTTGAGTGACTTTGGACGACATACTGTACTATGACGCTTTTGACCGATTTTGGACGACATACTATACTATGACTTTTTTGGGTGATTTTGGACGACATATTATACTATGACGTTTTTGACCAATTTTGACGACATACTATACTATGACTTTTTTGAGTGATTTAGGACGACATACTATACTATGACGTTTTTGAGTGATTTAGGACGACATACTATACTATCACTTTTTTGACTGACTGTGGACGTCATACTATACTATCACTTTTTTGACCGATTTTGACCAATTTTGGACGACATACTATACTATGACGTTTTGGACCAATTTTGGACGACATACTATACTATGACTTTTTTTGACTGATTTTGGACGACATACTATACTATGACGTTTTGGACCAATTTTGGACGACATACTATACTATGATGTTTTGGACCGATTTTGGACGACATACTATACTATGACTTTTTTGAGTGATTTTGGACGACATACTATACTATGACTTTTTTGAGTGATTTAGGACGACATACTATACTATGACTTTTTTGAGTGATTTTGGACGACATACTATTCTATGACGTTTTTGACCGATTTTGGACGACATACTATACTATGACTTTTTTGACAAATTTCGGACGACATACTATACTATGACGTTTTGGACCGAATTTGAACGACATACTATACTATGAATTTTTTGACTGTTTTGGGACGACATACTATACTATGACGTTTTTGACCGATTTTGGACGACATACTATACTATGACGTTTTTGACAGATTTTGGACGACATACTATACTATGACTTTTTTGAGTGATTTTGGACGACATACTATACTATGACTTTTTTGAGTGATTTTGGAAGACATACTATACTATGACTTTTTTGAGTGATTTAGGACGACATACTGTACTATGACTTTTTTGAGTGATTTTGGACGACATACTATACTATGACGTTTTGGAATGATTTTAGACGACATACTATACTATGACTTTTTTTGACCAATTTCGGACGACATACTATACTATCACTTTTTTGACTGACTGTGGACGTCATACTATACTATGACTTTTTTGACCGATTTTGACCAATTTTGGACGACATACTATACTATGACGTTTTGGACCAATTTTGGACGACATACTATACTATGACTTTTTTTGACTGATTTTGGACGACATACTATACTATGACGTTTTGGACCAATTTTGGACGACATACTATACTATGATGTTTTGGACCGATTTTGGACTACATACTATACTATGACTTTTTTGAGTGATTTAGGACGACATACTATACTATGACTTTTTTGAGTGATTTTGGACGACATACTATTCTATGACGTTTTTGACCGATTTTGGACGACATACTATACTATGACTTTTTTGACAAATTTCGGACGACATACTATACTATGACGTTTTGGACCGAATTTGAACGACATACTATACTATGAATTTTTTGACTGTTTTGGGACGACATACTATACTATGACGTTTTTGACCAATTTTGAACGACATACTATACTATGACGTTTTTGACCGATTTTGGACGACATACTATACTATGACTTTTTTGAGTGATTTTGGACGACATACTATACTATGACTTTTTTGAGTGATTTTGGAAGACATACTATACTATGACTTTTTTGAGTGATTTAGGACGACATACTGTACTATGACTTTTTTGAGTGATTTTGGACGACATACTATACTATGACGTTTTGGACCGATTTTAGACGACATACTATACTATGACTTTTTTGACCAATTTCGGACGACATACTATACTATGACGTTTTGGACCGATTTTAGACGACATACTATACTATGACTTTTTTGACCAATTTCGGACGACATACTATACTATGACGTTTTTGACTGATTTTGGACGACATACTATACTATGACTTTCTTGACAAATTTCGGACGTCATACTATACTATGACGTTTTGGACCGAATTTGAACGACATACTATACTATGACTTTTTTGAGGGATTTTGGAAGACATACTATACTATGACTTTTTTGAGTGATTTTGGACGACATACTATACTATGACTTTTTTGATTGATTTTGGACGACATACTATACTATGACTTTTTGAGTGATTTAGGACGACATACTATACTATGACTTTTTTGACCGATTTTGGACGACATACTATACTATGACGTTTTGGACCAATTTTGGACGACATACTATACTATGACGTTTTGGACCAATTTTGGACAACATACTATACTATGACTTTTGACCGATTTTGGACGACATACTATACTATGACGTTTTGGACCGATTTTGGACGACATACTATACTATGACCTTTTTGACCGATTTTGGACGACATACTATACTATGACTTTTTTGAGTGATTTTGGACGACATACTATACTATGACGTTTTCGACCGATTTTAGACGACATACTATACTATGACGTTTTTGACCGATTTTGGACGACGTACTATACTATGACTTTTTTGAGTGATTTTGGACGACATACTATACTATGACTTTTTTGACCGATTTTGGACGACATACTATATACTATGACTTTTTTGACCGATTTTGGACGACATACTATACTATGACGTTTTTGACCGATTTTGGACGACATACTATACTATGACTTTCTTGACAAATTTCGGACGACATACTATACTATGACGTTTTGGACCGATTTTGGACGACATACTAGACTATGACTTTCTTGACAAATTTCGGACGACATACTATACTATGACGTTTTGGACCGATTTTGGACGACATACTAGACTATGACTGTTTTGAGTGATTTTGGACGACATACTATACTGTGACGTTTTTGACCGATTTTGGACAACATACTATAGTATGACTGTTTTGAGTGATTTTGGACGACATACTATACTATGACTTTTTTGAGTGATTTTGGACGACATACTATACTATGACGTTTTTGACTGATTTTGGACGACATACTATGACTTTTTTGAGTGATTTTGGACGACATACTAACCTATCACTTTTTGTCAAATTTTGGACAAAAGTCAATACTATGTTAGACATTAGTGTGTATTATGTAGATTATGTAGGATACAAGTCAATGAAAGCATCCTTTTTCAGTTGGTGGAGTGGTCTAAGGTGTTGCTTCTTGAAGCAGCTTCCCTAAGGAAGATCAGGTTCAAATCCCACTCCCATCAGAAAATGTCACAGCTTTGGGTCATGTCGGAAGACATCCTGACTTTCTTGTCAAATTATGGATGACTAAATAACCTGTGACTTTTTTGAGTGACTTTGGACGACATACTGTACTATGACGCTTTTGACCGATTTTGGACGACATACTATACTATGACTTTTTTGGGTGATTTTGGACGACATATTATACTATGACGTTTTTGACCAATTTTGACGACATACTATACTATGACTTTTTTGAGTGATTTAGGACGACATACTATACTATGACGTTTTTGAGTGATTTAGGACGACATACTATACTATCACTTTTTTGACTGACTGTGGACGTCATACTATACTATGACTTTTTTGACCGATTTTGACCAATTTTGGACGACATACTATACTATGACGTTTTGGACCAATTTTGGACGACATACTATACTATGACTTTTTTTGACTGATTTTGGACGACATACTATACTATGACGTTTTGGACCAATTTTGGACGACATACTATACTATGATGTTTTGGACCGATTTTGGACGACATACTATACTATGACTTTTTTGAGTGATTTTGGACGACATACTATACTATGACATATTTGAGTGATTTTGGACGACATACTATACTATGACGTTTTTGACTGATTTTGGACGACATACTATGACTTTTTTGAGTGATTTTGGACGACATACTAACCTATCACTTTTTGTCAAATTTTGGACAAAAGTCAATACTATGTTAGACATTAGTGTGTATTATGTAGATTATGTAGGATACAAGTCAATGAAAGCATCCTTTTTCAGTTGGTGGAGTGGTCTAAGGTGTTGCTTCTTGAAGCAGCTTCCCTAAGGAAGATCAGGTTCAAATCCCACTCCCATCAGAAAATGTCACAGCTTTGGGTCATGTCGGAAGACATCCTGACTTTCTTGTCAAATTATGGATGACTAAATAACCTGTGACTTTTTTGAGTGACTTTGGACGACATACTGTACTATGACGCTTTTGACCGATTTTGGACGACATACTATACTATGACTTTTTTGGGTGATTTTGGACGACATATTATACTATGACGTTTTTGACCAATTTTGACGACATACTATACTATGACTTTTTTGAGTGATTTAGGACGACATACTATACTATGACGTTTTTGAGTGATTTAGGACGACATACTATACTATCACTTTTTTGACTGACTGTGGACGTCATACTATACTATCACTTTTTTGACCGATTTTGACCAATTTTGGACGACATACTATACTATGACGTTTTGGACCAATTTTGGACGACATACTATACTATGACTTTTTTTGACTGATTTTGGACGACATACTATACTATGACGTTTTGGACCAATTTTGGACGACATACTATACTATGATGTTTTGGACCGATTTTGGACGACATACTATACTATGACTTTTTTGAGTGATTTTGGACGACATACTATACTATGACTTTTTTGAGTGATTTAGGACGACATACTATACTATGACTTTTTTGAGTGATTTTGGACGACATACTATTCTATGACGTTTTTGACCGATTTTGGACGACATACTATACTATGACTTTTTTGACAAATTTCGGACGACATACTATACTATGACGTTTTGGACCGAATTTGAACGACATACTATACTATGAATTTTTTGACTGTTTTGGGACGACATACTATACTATGACGTTTTTGACCGATTTTGGACGACATACTATACTATGACGTTTTTGACAGATTTTGGACGACATACTATACTATGACTTTTTTGAGTGATTTTGGACGACATACTATACTATGACTTTTTTGAGTGATTTTGGAAGACATACTATACTATGACTTTTTTGAGTGATTTAGGACGACATACTGTACTATGACTTTTTTGAGTGATTTTGGACGACATACTATACTATGACGTTTTGGAATGATTTTAGACGACATACTATACTATGACTTTTTTTGACCAATTTCGGACGACATACTATACTATCACTTTTTTGACTGACTGTGGACGTCATACTATACTATGACTTTTTTGACCGATTTTGACCAATTTTGGACGACATACTATACTATGACGTTTTGGACCAATTTTGGACGACATACTATACTATGACTTTTTTTGACTGATTTTGGACGACATACTATACTATGACGTTTTGGACCAATTTTGGACGACATACTATACTATGATGTTTTGGACCGATTTTGGACGACATACTATACTATGACTTTTTTGAGTGATTTTGGACGACATACTATACTATGACATATTTGAGTGATTTTGGACGACATACTATACTATGACGTTTTTGACTGATTTTGGACGACATACTATGACTTTTTTGAGTGATTTTGGACGACATACTAACCTATCACTTTTTGTCAAATTTTGGACAAAAGTCAATACTATGTTAGACATTAGTGTGTATTATGTAGATTATGTAGGATACAAGTCAATGAAAGCATCCTTTTTCAGTTGGTGGAGTGGTCTAAGGTGTTGCTTCTTGAAGCAGCTTCCCTAAGGAAGATCAGGTTCAAATCCCACTCCCATCAGAAAATGTCACAGCTTTGGGTCATGTCGGAAGACATCCTGACTTTCTTGTCAAATTATGGATGACTAAATAACCTGTGACTTTTTTGAGTGACTTTGGACGACATACTGTACTATGACGCTTTTGACCGATTTTGGACGACATACTATACTATGACTTTTTTGGGTGATTTTGGACGACATATTATACTATGACGTTTTTGACCAATTTTGACGACATACTATACTATGACTTTTTTGAGTGATTTAGGACGACATACTATACTATGACGTTTTTGAGTGATTTAGGACGACATACTATACTATCACTTTTTTGACTGACTGTGGACGTCATACTATACTATCACTTTTTTGACCGATTTTGACCAATTTTGGACGACATACTATACTATGACGTTTTGGACCAATTTTGGACGACATACTATACTATGACTTTTTTTGACTGATTTTGGACGACATACTATACTATGACGTTTTGGACCAATTTTGGACGACATACTATACTATGATGTTTTGGACCGATTTTGGACGACATACTATACTATGACTTTTTTGAGTGATTTTGGACGACATACTATACTATGACTTTTTTGAGTGATTTAGGACGACATACTATACTATGACTTTTTTGAGTGATTTTGGACGACATACTATTCTATGACGTTTTTGACCGATTTTGGACGACATACTATACTATGACTTTTTTGACAAATTTCGGACGACATACTATACTATGACGTTTTGGACCGAATTTGAACGACATACTATACTATGAATTTTTTGACTGTTTTGGGACGACATACTATACTATGACGTTTTTGACCGATTTTGGACGACATACTATACTATGACGTTTTTGACAGATTTTGGACGACATACTATACTATGACTTTTTTGAGTGATTTTGGACGACATACTATACTATGACTTTTTTGAGTGATTTTGGAAGACATACTATACTATGACTTTTTTGAGTGATTTAGGACGACATACTGTACTATGACTTTTTTGAGTGATTTTGGACGACATACTATACTATGACGTTTTGGAATGATTTTAGACGACATACTATACTATGACTTTTTTTGACCAATTTCGGACGACATACTATACTATCACTTTTTTGACTGACTGTGGACGTCATACTATACTATGACTTTTTTGACCGATTTTGACCAATTTTGGACGACATACTATACTATGACGTTTTGGACCAATTTTGGACGACATACTATACTATGACTTTTTTTGACTGATTTTGGACGACATACTATACTATGACGTTTTGGACCAATTTTGGACGACATACTATACTATGATGTTTTGGACCGATTTTGGACTACATACTATACTATGACTTTTTTGAGTGATTTAGGACGACATACTATACTATGACTTTTTTGAGTGATTTTGGACGACATACTATTCTATGACGTTTTTGACCGATTTTGGACGACATACTATACTATGACTTTTTTGACAAATTTCGGACGACATACTATACTATGACGTTTTGGACCGAATTTGAACGACATACTATACTATGAATTTTTTGACTGTTTTGGGACGACATACTATACTATGACGTTTTTGACCAATTTTGAACGACATACTATACTATGACGTTTTTGACCGATTTTGGACGACATACTATACTATGACTTTTTTGAGTGATTTTGGACGACATACTATACTATGACTTTTTTGAGTGATTTTGGAAGACATACTATACTATGACTTTTTTGAGTGATTTAGGACGACATACTGTACTATGACTTTTTTGAGTGATTTTGGACGACATACTATACTATGACGTTTTGGACCGATTTTAGACGACATACTATACTATGACTTTTTTGACCAATTTCGGACGACATACTATACTATGACGTTTTGGACCGATTTTAGACGACATACTATACTATGACTTTTTTGACCAATTTCGGACGACATACTATACTATGACGTTTTTGACTGATTTTGGACGACATACTATACTATGACTTTCTTGACAAATTTCGGACGTCATACTATACTATGACGTTTTGGACCGAATTTGAACGACATACTATACTATGACTTTTTTGAGGGATTTTGGAAGACATACTATACTATGACTTTTTTGAGTGATTTTGGACGACATACTATACTATGACTTTTTTGATTGATTTTGGACGACATACTATACTATGACTTTTTGAGTGATTTAGGACGACATACTATACTATGACTTTTTTGACCGATTTTGGACGACATACTATACTATGACGTTTTGGACCAATTTTGGACGACATACTATACTATGACGTTTTGGACCAATTTTGGACAACATACTATACTATGACTTTTGACCGATTTTGGACGACATACTATACTATGACGTTTTGGACCGATTTTGGACGACATACTATACTATGACTTTTTTGAGTGATTTTGGACGACATACTATACTATGACCTTTTTGACCGATTTTGGACGACATACTATACTATGACTTTTTTGAGTGATTTTGGACGACATACTATACTATGACGTTTTCGACCGATTTTTGACGACATTGACGTTTTTGACCGATTTTGGACGACATAATATACTCTGATGTTTTTGACCGATTTTGGACGACATACTATACTATGACGTTTTTGACCGATTTTGGACGACATACTATACTATGACATTTTTGAGTGATTTTGGACGACATACTATACTATGACGTTTTTGACTGATTTTGGACGACATACTATGACTTTTTTGAGTGATTTTGGACAAAAGTCAATACTATGTTAGACATTAGTGTGTATTATGTAGATTATGTAGGATACAAGTCAACAAAAGTATCCTTTTTCAGTTGGTGGAGTGGTCTAAGGTGTTGCTTCTTGAAGCAGCTTCCCTAAGGAAGATCAGGTTCAAATCCCACTCCCATCAGAAAATGTCACAGCTTTGGGTCATGTCGGAAGACATCCTGACTTTCTTGTCAAATTATGGATGACTAAATAACCTGTGACTTTTTTGAGTGACTTTGGACGACATACTGTACTATGACGCTTTTGACCGATTTTGGACGACATACAATACTATGACTTTTTTGGGTGATTTTGGACGACATATTATACTATGACGTTTTTGACCAATTTTGACGACATACTATACTATGACTTTTTTGAGTGATTTAGGACGACATACTATACTATGACGTTTTTGAGTGATTTAGGACGACATACTATACTATCACTTTTTTGACTGACTGTGGACGTCATACTATACTATGACTTTTTTGACCGATTTTGACCAATTTTGGACGACATACTATACTATGACGTTTTGGACCAATTTTGGACGACATACTATACTATGACTTTTTTTGACTGATTTTGGACGACATACTATACTATGACGTTTTGGACCAATTTTGGACGACATACTATACTATGACTTTTTTTGACTGATTTTGGACGACATACTATACTATGACGTTTTGGACCAATTTTGGACGACATACTATACTATGATGTTTTGGACCGATTTTGGACGACATACTATACTATGACTTTTTTGAGTGATTAAGGACGACATACTATACTATGACTTTTTTGAGTGATTAAGGACGACATACTATACTATGACTTTTTTGAGTGATTTTGGACGACATACTATTCTATGACGTTTTTGACAAATTTCGGACGACATACTATACTATGACGTTTTGGACCGAAATTGAATGACATACTATACTATGAATTTTTTTACTGTTTTGAGACGACATACTATACTATGACGTTTTTGACCGATTTTGGACGACATACTATACTATGACGTTTTTGACCGATTTTGGACGACATACTATACTATGACTTTTTTGAGTGATTTTGGACGACATACTATACTATGACTTTTTTGAGTGATTTTGGAAGACATACTATACTATGACTTTTTTGAGTGATTTAGGACGACATACTGTACTATGACTTTTTTGAGTGATTTTGGACGACATACTATACTATGACGTTTTGGACCGATTTTAGACGACATACTGTACTATGACTTTTTTGAGTGATTTTGGACGACATACTATACTATGACGTTTTGGACCGATTTTAGACGACATACTATACTATGACTTTTTTGACCAATTTCGGACGACATACTATACTTTGACGTTTTGGACCGATTTTGAATGACATACTATACTATGACGTTTTTGGGTGATTTTGGACGACATATTATACTATGACTTTTTTGAGTGATTTAGGACGACATACGATACTATGACGTTTTTGAGTGACTTTGGACGACATACTGTACTATGACGTTTTTGACCGATTTTGGACGGCATACTATACTATGACTTTTTTGAGTGATTTTGGACGACATATTATACTATGACTTTTTTGACCGATTTTGGACGACATACTATACTATGACTTTTTTGAGTGATTTTGGAAGACATACTATACTATGACTTTTTTGAGTGAATTAGGACGACATACTATACTATGACTTTTTTGAGTGATTTTGGACGACATACTATACTATGACGTTTTTGACTGATTTTGGACAACATACTATACTATGACTTTCTTGACAAATTTCGGACGTCATACTATACTATGACGTTTTGGACCGAATTTGAACGACATACTATACTATGACTTTTTTGAGGGATTTTGGAAGACATACTATACTATGACTTTTTTGAGTGATTTTGGACGACATACTATACTATGACTTTTTTGATTGATTTTGGACGACATACTATACTATGACTTTTTGAGTGATTTAGGACGACATACTATACTATGACGTTTTCGACCGATTTTTGACGACATTGACGTTTTTGAACCGATTTTGGACGACATACTATACTCTGATGTTTTTGACCGATTTTGGACGACATACTATACTATGACGTTTTTGACCGATTTTGGACGACATACTATACTATGACATTTTTGAGTGATTTTGGACGACATACTATGACTTTTTTGAGTGATTTTGGACAAAAGTCAATACTATGTTAGACATTAGTGTGTATTATGTAGATTATGTAGGATACAAGTCAACGAAAGTATCCTTTTTCAGTTGGTGGAGTGGTCTAAGGTGTTGCTTCTTGAAGCAGCTTCCCTAAGGAAGATCAGGTTCAAATCCCACTCCCATCAGAAAATGTCACAGCTTTGGGTCATGTCGGAAGACATCCTGACTTTCTTGTCAAATTATGGATGACTAAATAACCTGTGACTTTTTTGAGTGACTTTGGACGACATACTGTACTATGACGCTTTTGACCGATTTTGGACGACATACAATACTATGACTTTTTTGGGTGATTTTGGACGACATATTATACTATGACGTTTTTGACCAATTTTGACGACATACTATACTATGATGTTTTGGACCGATTTTGGACGACATACTATACTATGACTTTTTTGAGTGATTTTGGACGACATACTATACTATGACTTTTTTGAGTGATTTAGGACGACATACTATACTATGACTTTTTTGAGTGATTTTGGACGACATACTATTCTATGACGTTTTTGACAAATTTCGGACGACATACTATACTATGACGTTTTGGACCGAATTTGAATGACATACTATACTATGAATTTTTTGACTGTTTTGGGACGACATACTATACTATGACGTTTTTGACCGATTTTGGACGACATACTATACTATGACGTTTTTGACCGATTTTGGACGACATACTATACTATGACTTTTTTGAGTGATTTTGGACGACATACTATACTATGACTTTTTTGAGTGATTTTGGAAGACATACTATACTATGACTTTTTTGAGTGATTTAGGACGACATACTGTACTATGACTTTTTTGAGTGATTTTGGACGACATACTATACTATGACGTTTTGGACCGATTTTAGACGACATACTATACTATGACTTTTTTGACCAATTTCGGACGACATACTATACTATGACGTTTTGGACTGATTTTAGACGACATACTATACTATGACTTTTTTGACCAATTTCGGACGACATACTATACTTTGACGTTTTGGACCGATTTTGAATGACATACTATACTATGACTTTTTTGGGTGATTTTGGACGACATATTATACTATGACTTTTTTGAGTGATTTAGGACGACATACGATACTATGACGTTTTTGAGTGACTTTGGACGACATACTGTACTATGACGTTTTTGACCGATTTTGGACGGCATACTATACTATGACTTTTTTGAGTGATTTAGGACGACATACTATACTATCACGTTTTTGAGTGATTTTGGACGACATACTATACTATGACTTTTTTGACCGATTTTGGACGACATACTATACTATGACGTTTTGGACCAATTTTGGAGGACATACTATACTATGATGTTTTGGACCGATTTTGAATGACATACTATACTATGACTTTTTTGGGTGATTTTGGACGACATACTATACTATGACTTTTTTGACCGATTTTGGACGGCATACTATACTATGACGTTTTTGACCGATTTTGGACGACATACTATACCATGACTTTTTTGACAAATTTCGGACGACATACTATACTATGACGTTTTGGACCGAATTTGAACGACATACTATACTATGACTTTTTTAAATGATTTTGGAAGACATACTATACTATGATGTTTTTGACCGATTTTGTACGACATACTATACTATGACTTTTTTGAGGGATTTTGGAAGACATACTATACTATGACTTTTTTGAGTGATTTTGGACGACATACTATACTATGACTTTTTTGATTGATTTTGGACGACATACTATACTATGACTTTTTGAGTGATTTAGGACGACATACTATACTATGACTTTTTTGACCGATTTTGGACGACATACTATACTATGACGTTTTGGACCAATTTTGGACGACATACTATACTATGACGTTTTGGACCAATTTTGGACGACATACTATACTATGACTTTTGACCGATTTTGGACGACATACTATACTATGACGTTTCGGACCGAGTTTGGACGACATACTATACTATGACTTTTTTGAGTGATTTTGGACGACATACTATACTATGACCTTTTTGACCGATTTTGGACGACATACTATACTATGATTTTTTTGAGTGATTTTTTATGACATACTATACTATGACTTTTTTGAGTGATTCTGGACGACATACTATACTATGACGTTTTTGACCGATTTTGGACAACATACTCTACTATGAGTTTTTTGACTGACTGTGGACAACATACTATACTATGACGTTTTTGAGTGATTTTGGACCACATACTAAAGTTTGACTTTTTTGTCAATTTTTGGACCACAAACTAAAGTATGACTTTTTTCTCAATTTTTGGACAACATACTATACAATGACTTTTTTGAGTGATTTTGGACGACATACTAAAGTAATACTTTTTTGTCAAATTTTGGACGACATACTAAAGTATGACATTTTGTCCATTTTTGGACGACATACTAAAGTATGACTTTTTTGTGTCATTCTGGACAACATACTACTCTCAGTTATCAGAATGTTTTACTTTTTCCTCAGTTATTTTTTTTCACATCATATTCATTTTATTAACTTTCTCATTCATAAATCTGATGGACTAAGTAGCAAAGTAACACTTTAAATATTTGTTATTTTGATAGAACAGAGAGAGAAAATTGTTTTTTAACAATGTCCTTTAATAAACAAACATTAACATTTTTAAATTTAAAAAAAAACACATTTTATCTTCTATTTACATTTCAGTTACAGAGAGAGAAAAACACATTGTTCTGGACAAGCCTCCATACTTTATTTCCTTAAAATTCTGACTCTAATCTCAGAATTTTTTACTTTTTTCCCTCAGAATTCAAACTTTTTTTTCCTCAAAAAACTGAAAACTTCTCTTTCCGTTTGCTTTTAACCTATGGTTAAAATAAAATAACACACGCGTCTTTATTCTGGACAAGCCTCGATGCTGGTCACATTCACCGGCTCCCCCGCACATCTTCTGGCCCCCACCTCGCATTCAGTCATTGTCATGGCGACACTGCCATCACCAGGGTTCACACACAGAGGGGCGGAGTCTGTCGGGCAATCTGACGGATTCTGGCAAACACATTTACTTTCTGACTCTAGAATTGGAAGAAGGAAAACAAGAAAACATTAGATATAGTGATGCCTTCACACTCACACACACACACATACACACACACACTATGATCATAATAACAAGTTGTACTGAGGGCAGACTCACGCTGACAGACTGTCCCTGGTTTACAGTCCTCACAGGACACAAATGTCTCATCTGGCCATTTACAGTCACTGTCATTGGCCAACGTGAAGCCCCGCCCCCGACACTGCAGCGCTCCGAGCTGACACACCCCCAGCAGACGGTGGCTCGATGCCAGTGTGACACACAACTGCAGAGACGTCCTGAAGAAAGATTTTGACTTTTATGAAACAAAACTATGACTTATGACATCTCAGTTCTTATTGTGTTCATAATATTTAGACTTTTTAAAAATATAATTAAGTCACACTCACGAACACTGAGATGGCGTTTTACACACACACTGTGTTTTTCCCATGATCTCCCACGGTTTACACTTGAGGAGTGACGGAGGAGGAGGAGCAGGAGGGGCAGGAGCTGTGGGAGCAGAGAAGAAATCCACGTGTGAAGAAATTCCCTCAAAGAATTCTTGAGATGTTGCAAAAGATATAAGATTAAAAGTGAGAGTTAGTTGAAAGTGCAGCGATAGAATCAGGATGAACGTACCTGGTTTGCAGTGAACGACGGCTGGAGACGGAGACCACTGCAGACTGGGACTGCACATGACCTCTGACACCTGACCCCCCAGCTCTGACCCCGCAGGACAGGACAACGACAATCTTGCTCCAATCTGATAGGTCACACTGGTGGGCGTGGCTATGACGTCGCTGTTGAGTTGAGGGAAGTCACACGTGGAGCCTGGTACGAGAAGACGTGAGGCGAGGATTACTGACCTGTGCTTTGACCAACAACCCTACACTGAAACAGTGGATCAGTGTCAACGTTCCAAAGTTTCCAAAATGATGAATGAATGAAATAAAAGTTTGTTATATTTATCTGGGGTTTTTTTGTGACGTTGACTTTTGTCTTGACGTCCAAATCCCAGGACACAATTTCAATTTTTTCTTCTTCTTTTTTGAGGCCAATGTGATTTTGACGCACAGAAAATCCAAATCTAATCCATGTTTGTGTCAAATGTGGAAGGATTCTGTCATGACATTCTTTATTCCTGAAGAACCAAAATCAAAAGATAAAAAAAAGTGTTTTGTTTTGTTTTTTTTATTACAGCGACCTCGACTTTTGACTGGACTTCACTTGAGTCCAAGTGAACATTAGTGTCAAATACGCTCGAAATCCTTCATGCTAATTCTCAAGTATCACATTCAGACGTTTGACTCCCACAATCTAACTGTTTGTGTCAAATTTAAAAGCTCTGAAAACAAATGTTCAGATTAGATCTTTTCATCTGTGAATCAAAGTGAATCATAAAGTGCAGACGTACTTTTACAGACCCTGGTTCCCTTCGTCACCCACTGCTGCGTTTGACTGCACTGAGCCACAGAGTTCCCGCTCAGGTGATGTCCATCTGAGCAGGAATATTCCACCGTACTCCCAACCAGGTAATAATCCCGGGGATTCTGAACACAAATTTAAAAAAAACTGTGACTCATTCTCAATTTTACACTTCACACTTTTTTAAATGCTAATCTAAAGCATCCAATAATTCTACAATATGTTCTTAAAACGTCTTCAGTCCGAGACAAAAACACACATCTGTGTAACAGCAGAGTCCTGGTGATGATGTGGACTTTGTCTAACTTGTTACAAAGACACAAATGTTTGTGGAATGTTAAAAATAATGTAAAAACAAATGCTCTGAAACCATATTCTCCTCTTTTCATACTGTTAATAACTATTGTGCATCTCCTAATCCAATTTAATCTAATCTAATCTAATCTAATCTAACATATGCAAATAATTATTTCACACATTTACCCTCCATGACAACTGCAATGTTTTATTTTTCAAATTCAGTTCTTTAAATCTATTCATATTTTTCAGAATAAAAGTTCAGAATTATGTATGAAATTGTCGTTTTTGTCGCTACATTTTTTTTTGATGAGTGATTCTGACCAAATTAGATTTAGATTGGAATAGATTAGATTTGTAATCTGGTCCATAATCAGATTACTGATTACTGGATTATTTCCTGGCGGGCCAGTTTTGGTCCATGAGCCGCCAGTTGCAGACTGCTGTCCGTCAGCGTTTGTTCTGCATTTCAAAGTCATTGCAGTAAGAAAAAAAAGTGTTAAATCAAACTTGAATCTCTTCAGTTCACAGAGAATCACGTGATTTATTAAAAATAATAAAAGAGTCATAATAACCGTGTGTAAACATGGACAGTGGTGTTCTCGCAGACTCACCTGGATGAAGCCGTTCCTGAGGTTCGGTGGAGAACCACATGTTTTTGGTGGAGCCACAGAGAGACCGAAGCACTGAGGCTCCATCGTCCTGCAAACAAACACTTTCCACTCTTCATACGCTCTTAATATATCATATATTATAATGTATACTCTCAGACTCCACTATTTTTGTTTTACAGAAAACATTGGGTTCTTGCACTATAATACTATACTAAATGTCCTTTAAAGTTCTATTTTAAGTCAACACGAGTTAATGTTGGGTCTGAGCTCTTTTTCACAGAGATTTTTCAACATTATTGTTCAAAACTGACAGAAATGACAGTCTCCTCACTTTAAATACTGGATCTCTGGCTCGTCACAGGGCTTGTGCTCCTCTTGCAGTCCGGTGCAGTGGTGACCTCCTCTGCTGGGAGCGGGGTTGTTGCATCTGCGAGTCCTCGACCTTTGACCTGCAGAGCAGGATCCCCAGGAGGACCAGCAGCTCCAGCTGCCGTGGATCACACCTGAGAGACAAACCACTCGTCCTCACAATGTGTCCTTGTTGTGAAGGATTATGTCGCAGTAACAGTTTGGGTTTTGTGTTAACGTTGTTATATGAGAAACTGACAAATAGTCAATATCTTACATAATAGCTGTACTGTGAGCGCCCCCTGTATGATCTCAGAGGGCTCAACAAAAACTGATTTTAGAGGGCTTTGGTGTGGGAGAGTGAGTGGTTTCCTTTGCTCTGATTGACCTCAGTGACACAAATTGACCACACGAGGCAGCAGAGGACCAGCAGCTCCTGTGTCCCCGCGAGCTAAAATCACTGAATTTCTCTATGGGCTTTGGTGTGGGAGAGTGAGTGGTTTCCTGTTGGAAAAGTCTGTCTCACAGTGAGATAAAGACGTGAACAACCATGGAGTGGTTCTCAGCAGCAGGGGGCGCTCTCAGCACAGTTCCCCTGACTATGTGTCAGTACCTAACATGTTGAACTCTCCCTCTAACCCTTCAAATGTTGATTTTTCCAAACATATTCCAGATTAGTTTCTCTTACCTGGTTGTTCTCCGGTGACAGTTCCTCTCTCGCAGGCTCGTCCCGACGTTCCCGGCCGGCACATGCAGCGGCACGCCGTTCCCGTGAGTAGCGGTCGTCCGTTGTTGAGACAGGGTGGACAGTGACAGGGATTCTCCTCTGACAGATATTCCTCTGTGGCTCTTTTCAGGAGGAGCTTTTTCAAACCGGCACACTGCACCTCCTTCACCAGCTCGTACAGAGGACGCAGCTGCAAAATACAACAACACAACCTGTGTGACAGTGTCAAATAATGATGTGTGTGTGTGCAGCGTGGGTCAAACCTTGTGCTCTGTGACTTCAGGGAAGTCTTTGACAGATGAAGCCCAGTTGTCGTAAGTCTCTCCGTTTGCTTCTGGCTTCTCCAGGTCCAGAACAGTCAGAGGAGCGATGAAGGCTGGATCTCCTCCGTACACGTTCACCTTGATGGGCATCTCGTTCACAGTGTGTCCTGCACAAACACGCATTTAATCTCGGGCGAGCGTGGGTTTCCTGTAATCTGTAATCTGGTCAACTGCCACACATGAAAGTTCCTCTCACCGTCACGTGATGCTAAAGATTTGAACAGTTTCTCGCAGGTGGTTGTCACTTTCTTCCTGAAGAAACGACGCTTCACCTTTCTCCAACACCTCTGGTACTCGATCTCTGTCGTGCCTTCACACGAGAGAAGCAGGAGCAAGAGATTGAAAGAGACTCAAAGAGATTTAAAGAGATTTAAAAGCAATTTAAAGAGATATAAAGTGTTTGTTCTTGTTCTTGTTTTACACAGTCGTGTTCAGGGAACATTCTCAGATTAAAGTCAATATTGGGATGAAAAAAAATCAGAATTCTCAGATTAAATTCAGAATTCTGATGACATTTGACATGTTTGAATGTTGCTTCTTACTGCTGGAGGTGAACGTCTGATGGTTGAACTCCAGCAGGGCCTGGTATTCTCCTCCGAGCGAGCCCTGCGACAGATAGTGTGTGCCGTACGTCTGCAGCAGCTGTCGGTAAGCGGAGTAGTC
Organism: Solea solea; assembly: GCF_958295425.1. Classification (NCBI taxonomy): domain Eukaryota; kingdom Metazoa; phylum Chordata; class Actinopteri; order Pleuronectiformes; family Soleidae; genus Solea; species Solea solea. Next base: position 1,202,070 of record NC_081152.1, on the reverse strand, counting down.
GTACGTGACGGGCAGTGACGTCAGGGCCTTCCACAATCCCTCTGACAGAGTGAGATACTGCGGGGCGGAGTTCTGAAACTGGGCCAGCTCCACCCTGTTCTTCAGGATTAATAATCTGTACGCCTGAACGATGAGAGATAATCTTAAATCCACGCATTGATGCCGTCAAAAGTGATGCTCAGAGACAGAAGGAGGTGATTTTTCTTACCTGGTCATCGGTGACTTCTTTGTGGAACGTGCGGCGGTCGTGACCGAACAAAGCGTCGGACTGAATGTGCTGAACATACGACCACGAACTCTCGTACGACTCGTCGCTTTCTTCGTTGTTCACGTTCACCTGTCAACAAAACCTCTGTGACTTCCACTCGATACAACGTTAAAAACACTTGTTATTTTGTTTCACAGACATGTTTGATCTTCACCGTCATCAAATCTCATTTAATGTAAACCTTTTTAAAACTAACTTTAAACAAATCATTTGTGTGCTTTCCTCACCTCAAAGTTGTAGCTGAGAACGTTGTGTGGCAGCCGGAACCAGAGCCCGTGGTCACCGCTGAACACTTTCCTGCACTGACCTCCGAAACTCCGGGTGTTGATCACAGCTGCTCTCAGTTTCCCCGTCAACACGTCGTAGCTGCACAAATATGGAATATTTAAAATAATTAAATTAAATCATTCAAAAATATTGTATTTTATTGTTTGAAAATACACTTGTTCTTTGCGCAGTGGTTTTTGTTTGTGGGTGGGCCTTAGGAAGCTGCCCTCTGATTGGCTACTGAGTTTTGGAGCGACAGCTCAATGGACCGGAAGTCGTCACAGGCTTGGAGTCGCTGTCCATCGACAACATAATTGTAAATATCTAACGTTTGTCAGATTATTGACTTGAGATACTTACAATTATTTTGTGGACGGGGAACGAGTTCTAATCAGGGAGTGCAAAGAACAAATGAGGGAGCGTAAAGAACAAATGAGGGAGCGTAAAGAACAAATGAGGGAGTGCAAAGAACAAATGAGGGAGCGTAAAGAACAAATGAGGGAGCGTAAAGAACAAATGAGGGAGTGCAAAGAACAAATGAGGGAGCGTAAAGAATAAATGAGGGATCACAAAGAACAAGTGAGGGAGTGTAAAGAATAAATGAGGGAGTGCAAAGAACAAATGAGGGAGTGCAAAGAACAAATGAGGGAGTGTAAAGAACAAATGAGGGAGCGTAAAGAACAAATGAGGGAGCGTAAAGAACAAATGAGGGAGTGCAAAGAACAAATGAGGGAGCGTAAAGAATAAATGAGGGATCACAAAGAACAAGTGAGGGAGTGTAAAGAATAAATGAGGGAGCGTAAAGAACAAACAAACAAACAAACATCGTATTAAGAAATATCGATGTCGTCGTCTGTGCTGACGCAGTCACTCACCCTCTGCCTGTGAGGTCAGAGTTGGGCGGAGTCTTGTCCAGGTCACATGTGCTGTGGTCGCCGTTGCCTTGGTGACAGTCTCTCTCGTCCAGACCGTCGTCACAGTCGTGGTCTCCGTTACACACCAGAGACGCACTGAGACACTGACCTGAGAGGACGTCCAGTTACTTCATTCATGTTTTAACTCCACGTTTATTCATGTAAATGAAGTCATCCATTCATATAATATTCTGCAAAGCTTCAGTTAAACACATTAAAGTGTAAAAATATAAAAATCTTTCATTAGTAGATATTTAGTTAAGGGTTTGTGTGTCTGTAAAGTTGAAACTCTGTCTCCCTTAAGTGACTCTTTTTGTAAATAATCATCACTAAACGATAATTAAGTATTACTTAAACATACTTTACCTTTGTTAATGAGTCCCTTAAATATAACACATGTTTAATATCTGTGTGGTTGGAGCGTTAATAAACATAGTTAATGGTCAATAAATGCTTAATTACAGTATATTCATGACTCCTCTGCGTTAACTGATGTCACCAGTAGTTTTATAAACCTTGAATAAAGTTTGGTTTAATACCTAAATTAACATTCAACTGAAAAACACGATCAAACATTTAGTTAAAAACATGAATTACCCGTTAGTTAATGCTTATTACAGTTACTTTTATTTTTAGAAAAGAAAACGTGTAAAAGTAGAGATGAAATTGAAATGCATTGAGTTGTGGAACAAACCTGAGGTGCAGCGGAACCTTTTTCCACAGCCTGTTTCCAGGGGACACTTCTTCAGTGGAACACATGTCTGTGTTTGTGTGGCTTCACCAGGACATAGACGTCCACCGAAGTGAGCGAAGACGTCTACGAGACGAGTCCTCACCTAAGGACAGATGATAAAAAATAAAAATTAAATTAAATTAAATTAAATTAAATTAAATTAAATTAAATTAAATTAAAGATGAGCTCTGTGTGTGTGTGTTACCTTTGTCCTGGTGCAGCCGTCACACTCTGACCACTCTCCGTATGAACTCCACCTGCAGTCGACTGGATGCTGACAGCTGAGAGTAAACAACAACAACAACAACAACAACACGATGAAAAACTTTGTGTTATTCTTGCAAAAGTATAAATTTGAACAGTAAACACAATCACAGCAAAAAAAACAATCATTTATCTTAAATAACTTCTAACTATTTGAAAATATTTAATCTCCCTCATTTGTTCTCTGCACTCCCTCACTTGTTCTTTACACTCCCTCACTTGTTCTTTGCGCTCCCTCATTTGTTCTCTGCGCTCCCTCACTTGTTCTCTGCGCTCCCTCACTTGTTCTCTGCGCTCCCTCACTTGTTCTCTGCGCTCCCTCATTTGTTCTCTGCGCTCCCTCACTTGTTCTCTGCGCTCCCTCACTTGTTCTCTGCGCTCCCTCACTTGTTCTTTGCACTCCCTCACTTGTTCTCTGCGCTCCCTCACTTGTTCTTTGCACTCCCTCACTTGTTCTCTGTGCTCCCTCATTTGTTCTCTTTTATTGGCCTTGGTGGTGTTTAAAGTTTAAAGAAAGCCATTAAAACAGTCTTTGATGATTTGACATAAATACATGTCTGTTATAAGCTTCAGGTTTATTTAATCCCGAGTCAGAGTCAGAGTCAGAGTCAGAGTCAGAGAACATTTAGAACAAATATTAAAAATGTTCTACCTACTTACCAGTCTATCTAATCTAATCTAATCTAATCTAAAATCAAATTAAAAACATGGTCACTCACCAAACTGCAGAAACAGAAACGAGCAACAAAAGCAAAGACGAAAAAACTGCCGTGAAACTCAGCTGTGAATAAAAAACAAATCAATGAAATGAATGAAACTGAATCAAATCCTAATAACAAAGATAATAATGTTGCAGTTGAGTTTTTGTTACCATGTTGAACTTGTTGTTGTTGCTTCTTCTTCTTCTTCTTCTGGTTGAAAGCGATGATGTCGTCGTTCATATAATCCACAGATGACGCAGCACAAAAGTGTCCAGAATGTCCCAACATGGACACTGAGTCCACGTCCACAGATAATGATGTTTACTGTCAGTGCTGAAGGTCACAGGACGACGAGTCACTGTGAGCAAATCTGCTGAGTCATCGCTCACAACCTCACACAATAATTCAGAGAAAACACACAAATATTCAACCATAAAAGTCAATTCATGTTCATTGACAGTGGTCGGTAAATAATACTCATTTCATGTAAAAATATTTGAAATTATACAATTTCTTTTGATTATTATTTGTTGGAATTTATAGTAATACAACATTCTCTAGTTTACAAAGAATTTGGTTTAAAATCAAGTGTTTTTATTACAATAAAAATAAAATGAACAGTCTTTCTCTGTTTAGTCTATTTATGCGATAATTATAATAATCTACTTTTGTAGTAGATTTACTGACGTGTTTTTATAGTTATTGTGTTTTACAAGATAAAAAAACACAGTAAATCAGGTTTTAAAAGGTCAAGTAGTGTAAATAGTTTAGTGTATATTTTTTAAAATATTATTCCTCGTCAATTCTGCCGTTTAAGAAAATCTTTAAGTTGTGAGACGTTTATAAACTTCTTCTTATTATAATAATAATAATAATAATAATAATAATAATAATAATATAATGACAATAATGTTTTAATCTTTAAGTGTGAACGTGTTTAATGTGTCACCTGAGCAGTGATTTCATTGTTTAAAATAATATTTATTGGTAATTTTTAACGTTAAAAACTAAAAACAAACGTTATTTATTATTTTCTAATTAAATTAGTTACACAAAAATAAAAAAAACATCACTTTAATACTTTAAAATCACATTTTCTATAACAAGAACAAAAAAGGTATATAAAAAAAATATATATACATTTAAACCCCCACCAGAGGGCGCTGCTGTGTTGTGTTGACTCTGAACTTCAGCACGAGACTTAAAAAAAAAATAAAAGAAATATTCTTAGTCTGGTCAAAAAAAATCCTTAAATTTAGCGTTTTTCCTGATTTGGGGAAAAATAATAAAAAATAATATTTCTAAACATATTAAAGAAAAGTTGTTAATAAAAGGAAAAGGAAGATGAAATGACTACATTTTCATTTCAGATCAAACGAGATGGAGTTCAAAGAACACACACACACACACACACTGCTGCTGTCATGTCTAGACAGGGCCTTCACTGTCCTTCTCTTTCTTCTCCTCCTCCTCCTCCTTCTCCTTCTTCTCCTTCTTCTTCCCGTCACAAGCTCGCAGTAGAATGATAAGCAGAGCTGCAGCCAGCAGGAGGCAGCAGAGAGAGACGAGTGTGGCCCACGAGCCAAGGGTCAAGGCCTTCCTGACCCCCGCAGACTCGGCGGGCAGCAGGTTACTCAGACTCAGCATGTAACCCAGAGCCCAACCCACCGAGGTGTCGGCCGCCTGCAGGAGCAGGAAGGACTTTTATTTCAAAATAAAACACACCTGAAAACAAATGGATGAAAATAAAATAGAATATGATTTTGGACCTTTTTCTGGAAGGAAATGTGAGGAAAGGACGCTTCGTCGAAGCCGTAGCCTCTGGACATGAGGACATTCATGAAGACAGAGGACGCGCAATAATCCTGGAGACGAGGTTTGGACTCACCCGGAGCGAGAAGCAACATCTGAACCACAGAGAGAGAGAGAGAGACAGAGAGAGAGAGACAGACAGAGACAGAGAGAGAGGGACAGAGAGGGAAAAAAAACAACACTTTTCATACAGAAAACAAGATTAACTTTGATTCAAGAACAATACGTTCATTTTTTCATTTAAAGATCAAAGTGATAAAAAAGAGTGTTTAATATTCTTATAACTGTCATGTACGTTATTTCAAAGTGGATCATTTTTGTGCTAAGTGTGAATGTGTAGATTTACAGGATTTTGGATAAAAAAATACTAAATGAACAAATAAGAGCATAAAAAGAGGAGAAGGTTACTTGATGGAAGCTCATTGTGCAAAGTGTCTTTGCAGCTTCCTCCAGTTGTGACAGAGTTTTCACAGGTTTCCCGGTGATTTGCTGCAGGAACGAGTGAGTGTAGAAGAACGCAGAGAAGGCCTGAGCGCGCACACACACACACACGCACACGCACACACACGCACACACACACACACACACACACGCACACACACACACACACACACGCACACGCACACACACGTTAGTAACGATAATGTTTTAAATCATACATTTATGTACAAACTCTTCAAAAAAAAAAGAAAAAGTTTTCTTAAAGTGATATTTTATGTTACTCTTCTCTCCCAACTCAAAGAAGAAGTGGGTGGAGCAGTGCAGGGGGCGTGGCCTGATAGGGACATCTGACATCGAGCTTCAAGAGAAAGATGAATAGGCTCCAGAATTTATAACAAAACTGGGGGAGGAGCCTATAGGACAACGAGCCACGCAGTGATTGGAAAAGCGTGTGATTGGCTGATTGTAAGTTCATTGCTAAAATGACATACATTACGTAATGTAATGCAATGTGTGATGACCTGAGAAAGTCAATTGAAAATTTGAATGCAGTAGCTGGTGTTTGACCAGAGGGGGCAGTAGATACACCAGTTATTGAGGAAAATATTATTCTCACTTAATTTATAACAATTTGTAAAGCACTCACTCTCCCACACCAAACCCCACAGAGTTAATCAGTGATTTTAACATCACACACACAGGAGTTGTTGATCCACTGCCGCCTCCATCACTAAGTTCAAATGTGTAAATTCAAACCAAATTTGTTCTGATTGACCTCAGTGACACAAAGTGACCACACGAGGCAGCAGAGGAGCAGCAGCTCCTGTGTCCCCGCTGCTAAAATCACTGATTTTCTCTCTGGGGTTTGGTGTGGGAGAGTGAGATATGGTAGACTTCTTAAGAAGGTTTAAAGAAACATCATGTGTGTGTTTTCTCACCATGAAGCTGCCTCTGACGTTTGGCTGAAAGACTCGGTCGAAGGAGCATTGAGAGAACGGACAGTTGTCAAAAGAGAAGATCTGGGACACGTTGGCCTCACAGAGTTCGTAACGTCCACTGCCCGTCACTGTCACACTACTGTGCCGCCGGCTGAACGAGCTGGGCTGGTACTGTGTCGTACACGGAGACGTGAAGACGCTGCTCAACGTCACAACGCGACTGTGGCCTGCAGGATAACACGGGTGATCCACTGAATCTGAGTAATCCTGACTCTGGAAGAGAGACACAGAGACACAGAGACATAGAGACACAGAGACACAGAGACACAGAGACACAGAGACATAGAGACACAGAGACATAGAGACACAGAGACACAGAGACACAGAGACACAGAGACATAGAGACACAGAGACATAGAGACACAGAGACACAGAGGGTGAGTGGACACATTGCCTCCACACACACACACACACACACTCAAAAACACTGATTCAAACAAAGACAACATCGTTCACAGGTAGAGTTTGGGTCAGTATGTGGTTGTCCACCAGAGGGCGATGTCAAGTTCATCCTGTCCTGCTCAGTACATAAAATCTAAAGTTTCCTTGGCAGAAATGTTTAAATCTTACATGTTAGTACTAGTATCTAAAATATAACAACAATAGTAGACATTTATACATATTTAACTGTTTTATCTCACTGACCACACGAGGCAGCAGAGGACCAGCAGCTCCCGTGTCCCGGTGAGCTAAAATCACTGATCTTAGAGTGAGTGGTTTACAAACTTCAGTTTCCTGTTGGAAAAGTCTGTCTCAGATATCACAGACTTACACTGACGTAGATTTTATTACACCATCCCTTTCAACATAAAAATGATCGTCTGTGAAAACACAGTGAAGATAAAAGTAAAAGTGTATTTTCTTTTTTTCACCTTTATTAAATGAGCTAAGAGTCTCATGAGGACCTGGTCTCGTCCGTAGCACAGGAAGCTGTGTGTGTACAGAGAGAACTCCTGACCGTAGAGACGCAGCTTCACCATGTCCACTTTGTCCTCCACTTCCTCCTCCCGAGTGGCAAATGTGATCTGAGTGGACGCTCCGCCCAAATCAAGCGCCCCCACTGTGGGTCTGCCGGACTTGAACCAACGACCCACGAAACCAAACTGGGGGAAAAAAACAAAAAAAGAATCTAGAAATCTAATGAAGTTGTTGCGATGGAAACGTGAAGATAGTGTGTTTGTGTCACCTTTATGAAGTTCTCTAACAGATAGTTGACGGTGACCCAGCCGTACGCGCCCTCCTCCTGACCGCTCAGCACGGCGGCGCCTCTGTAGCTGAACGGGTACGACTGCATTTTCTCTTCCACGTCCTGCAGAATCTGAGCCGACTGTTGTGGACTGGAGAGACTGCAGAGAGCAACAACAGCAACAACAACAACAACAAGGTCTTCATTCATGGATGTTTAATTCATAATGATAAACGACAACAAAGACAGCTCCTCCCACCACCTCAGAATGCTTGAATATCAATTGTACTTTTGTTCTTTACTTTAAACTGGTGTCACTCTTGTTTTTTCTCAACATTAGAGGGCAGTCAAGTCCAACTCCAGTCGCACTAACATGTTTACATGCAGGAGTAATCTGACTATGAATCACATTATCCAGGTACGTTAGTCTGACTAAGACCAGCTCCATTTTAGTCGGACTAACATGTTTACATGCAGGAATAATCTGACTATGAGTCCCATTATCCAGGTACGTTAGTCCTGACTAAGACCAGCTCCATTTTAGTCGGACTAACATGTTTACATGCAGGTATAATCTGACTATGAGTCCCATTATCCAGGTACGTTAGTCTGACTAAGACCAGCACCATTTTAGTCGGACTAACATGTTTACATGCAGGAGTAATCTGACTATGAGTCCCATTATCCAGGTACGTTAGTCTGACTAAGACCAGCTCCATTTTAGTCGGACAGAGAGACATGAAGTAAAATAAAATAATACTTTTTAATTGTATTTTTTTGCTTTGATGCTGGCGTGTTATCAAACTGTTTTATTTGTTTCAAACATGAAACAAAAAGACTTTAAATGGACAATGAAATAAAATATCTTCAGTATCTATGACTGAAAATTGTCTTAAATAAAACCTGTAAATCAATTAAACTAAATGAATTTCATCTCATTTTTCAAATGTACATTTCATCAGTCTTACAGTAATCTTTTTTTTAATGTAAAATATTTTCTTATTCCGTGAGTGGAAAAGCTGTTGTGATGTGAAACTAAATAAAGACACACTGACTTGAGGAGTCTCATCCCTGCTGTCGCTCCCAGGTAAACTGGTGTCAGGTGGTGTCTGTCTTTAGGAATGTCCTTCACCGCCTGGTCCAGACACGTCTCTAAGCTCCGCCCCGCTCCTCCACGCTCACCTGTGTAGCTGGAGATTCCTCCACCTGTGAGTGAACGAGTGAGTGAGTGAATGAATGAGTGAGTGTATGAGTGAGTGAATGAGAAAGGGAGGGAGTGAGTGAATAGGTGAGCTAGTGAACAAGTGAACGAGTGAGCTAGTGAACAAGCAAATGTGCAAGTGAGTGAGCGAGTCAGTGTATGAGTGAATAAGTGAATGAATGTGTGAGTGAGTGAGTGAGGTTTTTTTTTACTGCTTCAAGTTAAAAAAATTTGATCTTGAGACAAATATTCCAAAATAAAAACTATTGTTCAATATTGACTTTGTTATAGATTTAAAACAAGATGGACGTTTAACACATGAGCTATGTGAGGGATGTTTTATAAATGAATTAAAATTTATAATTAATTAAATATTCTTTTATTGCATCTTATTTTAAACATATAAACATAAATCTCAAATAAAAGGAAGATTCTTCAAATTTGTTTGACGGATAAAAAACATTTTTGGGTCTCGACCCAGACTTTGGGTGCCAGTGCTCTAACAGGCATGTATGGGATTTTTAATATAAGTGTAAAAACATTTGACAATAATATATGTTTTTCCACTTGATGAAGTCGTGTTTTTCCTGTTTTCAGAGTCTTTGACATAAAAACCCTCACACAGGTTTACTGTGTAAAATGTGGCGACGAGTACCTTGAACATGACATTCAGTGTGCTGCGTGACCACGCCTGTGCCGTTGTGTTTGTCTGACGGCCATCTGTAAATATACAGCGCTGTGTGTGAAGAGCCGGCGTCCAGAACAATCCCGTACTTCAGAGAGAAGAAAAAAAGTTAAGACCTTTAACATCTGGAGAGGAGCTGCTGCAAACACAGAGGTCAGAGGTCAACTTTCAAAGAAAAAACCACATTACATTGTTACTGACTGAGATAAAACAAGATTAACTTGAATGACCTGAGAGTGAATTTATCTCACACACAAACACAATCTGCTGAGGGTGATTGTTGTTGTGTTTGACACAAGACGACACACGGTGAACGAGTGAGGGAGTGAACCAGCATGTGAATGAGTGAGTGAGTGAGTGAACAGTGAGTGAGTGAGGGTGTGAGTGAATGAGTGACACACACAATCGCTAAATCTGCTGCTTTACTTTGTAGAAACATAAACCAAACAATAAAACAATAGAATACTGTACTATTCTGCAGTATTTCATTATCTATCTACTTATGGAAATGTACCCTGAATTTGTGTAGAAACAGGAAATATTTTGTCTCCACAGAATGAAACAAAACCCTCCTTTGTTTCCTTTTTTCTCCTCCTTCTGTGTGAATGAGTGAAAGAGCAGCGACAAGATGTTAAAAAGCATCAGAAACCCTGGGAAACAGAGCGGCGAGACAAAAATGAGGGAGGTAAAAGAAGCAGGAGCTGCAGAGGATTCATGCTCTGAATGTAAAAACACATCAAATGAATGGACTTTTTTATTTACACGTGAAAATGAAGAATTTAAAATATTACTAAATCAAATTAGGATTTACTTTAATTTACTCTCTTTTTAAGATCTACTTTTTAACTGTGCTCATAAATGTGTATAAAGCTCATTTAAGCACATGAGCAGATGTTGTTGACACACCCTGATGTTCAAGTTCAGACTCACAAACAAACACAAACATTGAGCTGATTAAGGATTAAGGATTAAGGATTAAATTAAAGTCAGTCTTACCGCAAAGCCCGGACTGTCCTGAACGTCCTCTGTGGGGACGGTCAACAGCAGCAGAGCAACAAGTCCAAAGATCAACAGAGCGACGAGGAGGAGAAGAGGAGAGAAGGAGCAGAGAGCCATGGAGACCAGGACGTCTGCTCAAGACACTCAACAGACTGGATCTGAGGCTGAGTCTGGACTCGGGTCTGAGACTGAACTGATCTGAACTGACAGAGAGAGAGCAAGAGAGACAGAGAGAGAGAGTGAGTGAGCGAGAGAGCGAGAGAGAGACAGAGAGAGAGAGAGAGAGAGGGAGAGACAGAGGGACAGAGGGACAGAGGGACAGAGAGAGAGAGACAGAGGAAAAGTGGCTGCTGCTCCTAGTGATTGTCTTTAAGACGTTCAGATTAAATACACCTGTCATGTCTGTGTTGATCTGAGGAAACAAACTATTAACAATTTGTTTGATCCACCACTGTCTGTAACTACAAAACCACAGCGTCACAAACTACAGGGCTAAAAAAACCCACAGATTAACAAACTACAGAGCTACAAAATGACAGATTAACAAACTACAGAGCTACAAAACCACAGATTAACAAACTACAGAGCTACAAAATCACAGATTAACAAACTACAGAGCTACATCATCACCATCATCATCATCATCATCATCACCATCACTATCACCATCCCCATCACTATCACTATCACCATCATCATCATCATCATCATCATCATCATCATCATCATCACCATCACCATCACCATCACCATCACTATCACCATCCCCATCACTATCACTATCACCATCATCATCATCATCATCATCATCATCATCATCACCATCACCATCACCATCACCATCATCATCATCTGTAATCGTTTGTTTGTCCTGGAACAAGATTTCTCTCCTCAGCTTTTTCATGTTTTTTAATAAAAAGTCTTAATATTATTCATTATAAAAACTGTGATTTGTGGATTTTGTTAAACAAGGAAAATTTGTTTGATTAAATTTGAATTTCAGGACAAAGACTTTTAAATAAATTTACTGGATGAAGTTAACTTCACTTTCCATTTAGTTTTCATTCACATTTATTATACGTATTTTTAAGATTTTATTTTATTTCAATGATGTATTTTTTTGTCTAAATCATCTCTGAGAACTCTTTAAATGATTGGTTTTGTCATTTTAATTGATTAAACGTGTGATTAGTGAGAGTTGTGACTGTGACACAATCAAACCACAGGATTGATGACGTTTTGTCAATTTAACCATATTTTATTTACACTTTTAAAAACAATTCAATCATTAAAAAAAAAACGGTCAATTTCTCCCTCTGTGCGTGTGTGTGTGTGTGTCTGTGCGTGTGTGTGCGTGTGTGTGTGTGTGTGTGTGTGTGTGTGTGTGCATGTGCGTGTGTGTGTGTGCGTGTGAGTGTGAGTGTGTGTGTGTGTGTGTGTGTGCGTGCATGACTGTACACACTAATAAAACTAAGAAACAAAGCATGAAATATAAGCTAAAGTTCACTTATGTTTCAGCACTTTGTTCTGTTTTAAAGCCTCAGGAACAAGAGATTTGAGGAATTTAAACGTAAAACAGAGGAAAAGAAAGGAGAAGTAAAAGTTTAAACTCAGAGTTTAAGTCACTGCTGCTGAAAGAACTCCAGCCTATCTGAGTTTACATAACTCTGCTGTGTCTCCAGATGAAGAATAAACAAAACAAACTCCAGCATAGAGAGGCGCAGTGAACGTGGTCTGGACTCTGTGGAGCAGAGTCATGGTGTCAGAGATTCTGTAGAAGGACAGAAGACCTGCTCTGTGGTCCAGGTAAACTCCAACTCTGGAGAATTTAACATCTGAGACGACAGTCCAGATATTGTTGTGAACAAACTGACAACAGTTTGAATAACAGGCTAAAGCCCAAGATGTGTCACTGAATCCAAATGAAGGCCCTGATCTGCTGATGTTCTTGTACGTCACTGCTACATGAACTTCTTCTCCTGTCCACTTCACCTCCCAATAACAACGTCCAGTCAGACTCTCTTTACTCAGGACCTGAAAACAACCAGTGAATCTGTGTGTGTTGCGAAAATAAGTCTGTTTTTTCTTCTTTAATGTCGCTTTTCTGTTTCCCTCAGATAATGACAGATATTTGTTTGCTGTGTTTGGATCCAGTGTGATTTCCTGTGAATATCCGAAGAATTCAGCTCTGGTCTGTGGTCCTGGTCCTGGCCCTGGTTCTGGTTCTGGTTCGGTCAGTGGAACACCTACTTTAGTCACAGCCAGTGAGATGTCTGTCCACGTCTCGGTCAGGACGTCCTCCAGTTGACCTCTGAGCTTTGCCACAGCCACTGTCACTTCGTCAAAGTGTCTCAGAGGACAGATGTTGATGGTGGACGATGATGGACTGAGTGCTGACAGTGAGCAGTAGTTGAGGAGAAACTGGTTGTGGTCGTGTGTGAGTGAGAGCTGCTTCAGTTCAGCTTCTCTCTTCTTCAGCTCAGTGATCTCCTGCTGAAGCTTCTCCTCAGCGTCTATGACTCGTCTCACCTCAGTTTCCAGCTTGGATCTGATCTGCTGCTTCACGTCAGAGCTTCTCTTCTGCAGGAGACGCATCATCTCGGTGAAGACCTCGTCTGTGTCCTTCACAGCTTTATCAGCAGAGAGAGTGAGAGTCTTCCTCTCCTGTTGAAGCACCTTCACGTCTCTGTCTCTGTCCTGGAGTCTCTGCTGGACTTCTTCTTGACTCTGATCCAGCTCTCTCTGCTTGTGCGTCCACTCTGCTGCAGCTGAGACCTTGTCGTGGTCTTTATGTTCGCCCCTGGAGCAGAGATAACAGATACACTGCTGATCAGTGCGGCAGAACAAGTCCATCATCTTATCGTGACGAGGGCAGATGTTCTCCTGGAGGTTCTTGGACGGCTCCACCAGCTTGTGTTTCTTAAATGCAGGTGATTGATGATGAGGCTGGAGATGTTCCTCACAGTAAGAGGCCAAACAAACCAAACAGGACTTGAGAGCTTTCAGTTTCCTGCCAGTGCAGGAATCACAGGCCACATCTTCAGCTCCAGCATAGCAGTGATGAGCAGGAGAAGCGTGGAGTTCAGTCTTCTTCAGCTCCTCCACTAAATCTGCTAACATGGTGTTTTTCTTCAGTTCAGGCCTCGGTATGAAGATCTTTCTACACTGAGGGCAGCTGTACATCCTCTTCTCCTCCTCTGAGTCCCAGTGGTCTTTAATACAGTTCTTACAGAAGCTGTGTCCACATGTGAGAGTCACAGGATCCTTCAGAAGATCCAAACAGATGGAACATGAGATGTTTTCTCTCTGCAGCTGAACTCCTGCCATTTCACCTCTCTGTCGCCACGACTGTCTGAGTTTCTCTTCCTCAGAACTGGAACTGGTTTAGGCTCTGAAATCAACAACATGTGACGCAGCAGTGGGCGGAGCTCTGGCTCTTCTCACCTGTTGGCTCCTCCTCCCATTGTCAAACTGCAGGTGTGTGTGTGTCACAGGAGATATTTTTAAACGTTAAATGTGATTATAGATTTGTGTCTTTACAAAGTGAGAAGAAAGAAAGTGAAGCTGACTTTTCTCCGTTCATCTTTGTTTAATGACTCTTTAATGTTTGTAATCTCTGAAAACTCTTTAAAAGAATTATATGAACTAGAACATTTTGATCATGCCTGTTTCTTGCTGCCCATTTTGAGTGGATTGAATCTTTAAAACTTGAAGTATTTAGACAAAGTGGTATTTTGGTGGAATCACCCTTTGAAAGAGACTCATAAGCCTTTGGCGTAAGAGGAATATCTAAGAATAAGAAGAAGAAGAAACGCGTAGGATTAGAGTAGATTCTAGCATTGCAGAGCAAGCATAGATGCTTGCTCTGCAATGCGTTCTAATGAGAACTCTAGGGATGCCTTGCTAAAGCAGGCACTAATAAAATGTGTTATTATTTGTTTTGTAATTGATTGGATGAAAAAAAGCAGGATTGATGAGGTTTTGTCAATTTAACCATATTTTATTTACACTTTTATAAACAATTCAATGATTCAATGCAAGATTTTTTACTGGAAAAGGTAAGAAAAACAGGCATTTTCTTCCTGTGTGTGTGTGTGTGTGTGTGTGTGTAACATATAGGACATTCTCAGCTTCATACAAGTGCAGTGCAACCTCCCCCAGGACTATTTACATGTCATTCAGGTGAAAGTTGTGCACACGCGTGTGTCTGTACACGTCAATAAAACACGCATCCAAAAACAAAGAAATGAAAGCAGTGATAATAACACAGAAGCATGCAAAGGCCAGAAAGAAATGATGATAGAAGCTTAAGTTCCTTTATGTTTCAGTACTTTGTTCTGTTTTAAAGTGAGGAAAAAGTGGATTTTTTTACATTGTTGTTGAAGTTTCTGGGGTAAAAGACAGTTTGGGAGACGTGTGGACATAAAGTGCTCTGCAGTGCCCGACACCAGATAGTGTGCGACAGTCATGTCGACTCACAGCAGCTGTTTCTCAGCTCCAGACACTGGGAAACGGCCTGTTTTTGCATCTAACCCAGACAGAAAAGCTTTGACTTTCACCCACTTTCCTTCATGTAAAAGTTCTCCAGCGTTTTTCAGCTCAGGGAAAAGAGGAAGAGGAAGAGGAAGGAAAAGGAGCAGGAGGAGGTTTACATGAAGGAGAAGGTGCTGGTTGGATGAAAAACCTGGCCCTTTGATGCAGCCCCTTCCAGACTGGAAAAGAGAAAGAGTGCTGTGGAAGGAGAGAGGAAAAGAGACCACGCCCCCCAAACGTCACATGGCTTCTCTCAGTTTGGCAAACTCATTTTGGACATAAAAAAAAAAAACTGAGCTTCAGGTCACGGTTTCGTCACAATCTCTCGCTATAAATACAATTAAAGCTTTGAAGAGACGTCCTGACGTGGAAAAAGTCACACATGCATGTGGGAGGCTGGCGTACATACATAATACATACATGTTATAATATACACACATGCTTCCATCTTCACTGGTCGACAAGGTCAGTCGTCGTTAGTGCCGTTATTCATAAAAGTTACATCGTCTAAAACCTTTACACTGTTTATATATATATATATATATATATTTGTCTTTTAAAAACACAGGTAGTTCCTATAGTAGAAAACATTTGAAGCTTACAGTACGCCTTGTATTGCAGTATAATGTTAAGAAATACTAGGCCAATAAATATGACTGTGGCGCTTTTTCATTACCCGATCTGTGCCTGGAAACCCGGTTTGTTCTGAGCGTTAGCAAAAGAGCGGCTACTTCCTGTTAGCACTAATGTGTCACAACAGATGTGGAATTATTACAACTAAAAGGAAAGACACCATAGAAAATGTGTACCTTAGGTCATATGAATATTTTCTGTAAGATAGTTTTTATTTTTAAAGGTTTGAGCAGGAAGTAGAAATAAAGCCAATCTTAGTGGCTCTTCTTTTGAAAGCCAGGGTGAGAGGAAGTGGAATTAGGTAAGATAACATTTAAACGTTTGTGTACGAAGAAAATAAAGACTGCTTGGTCTGATAGGTTAATAGTAAGATAGTAAAATTAAAGATGAAATAAAAGCATGTCATTTGTTTTTTAAGAATAAATATTAAAATAAATATAAATACAATTAAATGTTTTATTTCATTTCCTAGCGTTAGGGCAAAATGTTTGAACAGGAAGTGTATCTTATTTTGAAAGACAGAGCAAAAGGAATTGGTAATATCTAAGGTGACAATATTGACTTTGTGTACAAAGAAAATAAAGTTCAATTGGTTACTAGATTAAATAGAATTGTGATTTCTAAATTCTATATGAATATTTTCTGTAAGATATTTTTTGAGTAGGAAGTATGAAAAAAATAGCAACATTAGTGGCTCTTATTTTGAAAGCCAGGATGAAAGAAAGTGGCATTATTGACTTTGTCTACGAAGAAAAAAAAGTCCAATTGGTTACGAGGTTACACTTTGATTTGAAAATAAATGTAAGTGTTTTGTAAAAATAACGACTGCAACAAATGATAAAATAAGAATTCACCGTTATATTAATATTTTCTCTAAGATATTTTTACTGCCTAGTATTTGTAGTAAAAAGCCCATTTGTGCCCAGCCATGGAAAAACCAGTGGACCAAGAGACATTGTGAGAAAATATTTGAAGAAGGTGTGACCGTTTCAATGTAGGCACTCCTCAAACTGCGTTGAGAATTTTAGCCTCAAAGATTTATACCTTCTGGAAACCAAGAGACAGAACCATCACATTGACATAGTCCAACCCCCTCCTGGTCTAACTGTTAGTGACATCTGATATCTGTTAGCCCACAGAACATCAACTATTGTAGTAGTTCAAGTATATAACAAAAAGTATAAGAGAAAATACCACGTTTTATTTGATCATTTGTTGTCGTAGTGTAAACTAGTAACAGACTGTTGTGAAAGTTCATTATGTCACTGATTGAAATTAGTTTTTCTTTTACCTTGTTGAACCAGTTTGGGCGTGTATCTTCCATCACTTAATGTTAGGTGAGTGCGTGCCTGATCAGCTGTTGCGTGTTGTGTGAGGCGTGGTCTTCAGTCACCACCTGACAACAGGTGATGGAAGATACACGCCCAAACTGGTTAAACAAGGTAAAGGAAAAACTTCCTGTTGTCGAAAAAACAAACCAAAAAACTTTCAATCAGTGACATAATGAACTTTCACAACAGTCTGTTACTAGGTTACACTACGACAACAAATGGTCAAATAAAACTTGAATAAAAACTGAATTTTTTCTACAAATATTTTCTGTAGGTTATTTTTATTCTTAAAGGTTTGAGCAGTAAGTAGGAAAAAATAGCTCTTATTTTGAAAGCCAGGGCAAAAGGAAGTGGTAATATGTAAGAGGGAGCTGTTGACTTTGTGCATGAAGAAAATAAAGTCTGGCCGGTTACTAGGTTACACGGCGGGAATGAAAGATAAAATAAAAAAGTGTGTATTCTATTTTCTATAAATGTTTTCTCAAAGATACTTTTATTTACTAGCATTATGGCAAAAGGATTAAACAGGAAGTAGAAATAAGGCCAGTATCAGCGGCTCTTATTTTGAAAGTCTGGATGACAGAGAGTTGTAATAATGTGTTAAGCTGCATTATTTAACATATTACCATATACACTCCTGAAATTAAATATAAAACATATATAAATAAATCATTTAAAAATATTATCTGTATGATATTTCTATTTCGTAGTGCTACGGCATACGGTTTAAACATGAAGCAGTAAAAAGCCAATATCAGTGGCTCTTATTTTGAAATATGTAAGATGGTGTCGTTTGAAAAGAAAATAAAGGCTGCTAGGTTACACTCCTGAAATGAAAGATAAAATAAAAGCCTGTGTTTTATTTTAAAAGAATAACTACCGAAGTTTTTATACATAACGGTTTCCCGTCATTTGGCACGGACGTAGTTTTCCTATAGGGTGGCAGTGTTGTGTTATAAATGATCGCCAAATCTTTGCAAGAATAAATATATATACGTATTGCATGAAAGGTTTGTATATTTGCGATATTTTGACAATGACGTTTCTATTTTTTACACTCTGCACCTTAAGGACAAAAAATGTACACATTGAAACCTGTTAAGAACTCTTTGTTTTCAATCATATAGACATAATTTTGGCACGGATGTAATTCTTTCTGGTAGGTGGCAGTTTTGTGTTTGAATGGCCAGCGGAAGCCTAAATTCTTTTAAGAATACTAATATGAAAGATAAAATAAATAAGTGTATTTATATTAGAAGAGTGACTACGTAATATAACGTTATTTTACTTAAAATCCCAGACTTTGCTGCAAAAAACCTTTCCGACAGGAAGTTGTCACATTTCGCACGTGTGCAGAATAAATGGGGTTGCCAGGTCAGGTCGTGTAGCGACAGCCCTAATTAGAAGTGATATGTAGAGAATAGCATTTGCACCAGAACTAATTTCAATCTATAAACTTAAGCTCAAACTTAAAGCTCTCTAATCCTAAACCCTTAACAGCTGTTCAGCAAAAGAGTAAAACATCAAACATTTAAGTAAATTCCTGCGAGTAAAGTAAGAGTAAATAAGTACGTTAATTATACACAGAAGGAAAAATGATTGTAGATGCAGAAGAGTCTGATATATATTTTTTTTGTTCTTTTTGTTGTGGCGCATGCTGAAGGATTTTTACAAACATCTAATCCTGACTTTTTAAAAATGAAAACAAAGGTGCAGTTTTTTCCCCAGCCTTTTCTCCAGCAGGCACTTTCCTCACATAGCTCCACCTGCAGGCGGTGAAAAGAAAAGCACCAGGTTTCCCGGTGAAGGGAGCAGGAAAGCAAAGTTCCTGCTTCCTCTCCTTGTTTCCTCTCCTCGTTTCCTCTCTCCTCTGGGAGCGATCGTCTCTTCTCTCCCCAGCTGTCACACCACGGTGCTGACGGATGGGTCCGACAGGTTGAGTTGGCCCGTGATGTCAGTGGGTGGATACTGCTGCAGAGAGGAAATAGAAGAAGAAGAAAAAGAGGAAACGGGGGAAGGAAACAAAAAAATGTCATTCTCTTTCATAAAAATAGCATTTTTCCCTCTTTATATTTATTAATATTTATTAATAATATAAAGCAGCTGTGCTTTAATATTCTCTAACCGCTCTCAGACAGACCTCAGGTTTATGATTTTTGTAAAACATGTCGAGTTAGTTTGGAGCAAAACGTTCCTGAGATCAGCGACAGCAAATCCAAATCAGACTTTTTTTTTTTAATGTTTCCATCCTCAACCACAGCTCAAAAATTCAAATCAAATCAAAACCAAAGCCCTAATTTAAAACATTTGAAAAACCTGTAAATGTAGCTTTTTATTTGAATGTCAGTGACTGCACAGAAAAGGAAAGTTAATATGTATTTCATGAAAGGTTGGTATTTTTGTGATATTCAAAAAAAAAAACTAACACTCAGCACCTTAAAGACAAAAACGTCACTGTATCATAAAATTATTATATTTTCATTCTGAGGTCCTGGTCTCAAATTCATATATTTGACTATGTTTATATATATATATATATATATACATATATATATATATATATATACATATATATATATATATATATATACATCTACTATCTTAATAATAGTGGAAATATATTTTCAAAAATGATATTATGAACAATTTCTTTATTAACGTTTTTTTGTAATTGTTGAGATGGGACATTTTTGTACTTAAGGTTCTGAGAGGGTGTTTTTTTTTTTTTTTTTTTCTTTTCTTTATAAACTGGCTGGGACATAATTTTGAGGAAAATCTTATTATCATTTACAGTAAGGAAAATATTGCATATTTTATGTGGCTTTGATGTAAAAAGAAATTGGGGAAATACATTTTTAATGCATTTAAAGGTTTAAAATAATAGGATTTTTAGTTGCATTTAAGATGCTGAGTGTAACTTTTAAAGGTTGCATGAGTTTTAATTTCCTCATCCACACATTTGAAAACAGCAGTCAATATTTCTAACGTAACCTTTAGTTTGTACTGAACTGAAAAATCCTGCTGTGAGTCGTACGGAGAACACGACTGGGTGACACTTTGCTGCCATGAGTGAGGAGAACAGCGGCATGGTTTCATCTCCACACTCATTTTTAATGCATAAATGTCAGCTGTCATTTTGAGTTTGAGTCTGATTTCAAAGCGCTGTCGTGTCGGACTCTTACGCTTGCGTCCCGCCATCGATGCGCTTCGCTCTGTTTGAAGCACAGAGATTTGAATCGTAGGCGTCTGCAGAGCTGAGAGAGAAGAAACACACTCCCGATTCCCTGCAGGTGCTCAGTTTCTATGACAACCAGCCATTATTCATTTATTTATTTATTTCCTGCTCCTGACTGAGCTGTTCAGCAGAGCTGAGGCGGCTTTTTTTTCTGCCGATGAGCAAGAAAATGAAGCAACCTTTAACAAGAATAAGCTTTAAATTGTTTATAATCCAATTCAATCATAGTCATGTGTCATCCTGCAGGAAGAACCGGGTTCTTTAAACCTAGTGAGCAAGTAAAACACCATATGTTGGTTAATTAAAGGGATAGTTCTTTTTCTTTTCTTTTTAAAGTGTGGCTGTATGAGTTCTTGCCACATAGCCAGTGCTGATTTCACCATGTGTGCCCTTTGCATGCTGGGATAACAGCCTGAAACCTGTCTGCAATCAGGGACACAAGGAGAAAAGTCTCACTCAAATCTGCATCACCTTCAGTCCATGATATCATATCTAGCCTTTAGACAGCTTTTGGAAACTGAAATTTGTGCCACTCTGAAACACGCTCCCACTCCCACACCAAACCTCATAGAGAAAATGAGTGATTTTAACATCACAGCACACAGGAGCTGTTGATCCACTGCTGCCTCCATCACTAAGTTCAAATGTGTGATTTAAAATTTAAAAAGGGAATAACATGTTTTAAGGATATTGTAGACTGAAAATGACATCATCTTTTGTCTGGTTAAAATGTGTTTTCCCTCACGTCCTGACTCAGTCGGTGGTGAACACGCATCAGTCCTTCAAACAACCACACTTCAAAAACCCTGAACTATCCCTTTAAAAGCAATGGCAAAGAAACACTGTACATTACAGCGTTGAAGGACCGGAGAGAGTCTGGCCTCGGCCTCACACAACAGGCAAAGACCTCTGAGATTTTAAGTGCTACTCATTTGAAGCTCAACAAAGCCACGACATTGAAGCGCGAGAGCTTCAGAAGCTGCTGCGGTGATGATGATGCAACCGACACGCTGTCAGATGAGGAAACATCCGCTCTAATCTGACCAGTCGTCTGGAGTCAGGGCGGATGTGCTTCATCTCTTTGACTCGTCAGTTGCATCATGGTTGTCTTACTGCCCCCTTTTTTTCGGGCCTCCTCACGTCCTCATGTCGCTTGAGGATCTGCTAACAGCGCGCCCTGCTGGGGTCCAGAGGACCAGCAGGAGAGAGACACTTCGCTGACATCACAACAGTCAACGCTCAGATTTTCTACTTATTCCATTTAAAGCGTGGCACGAGGACAGAGATGACTTCTTCTTCTACTAAGTCTACGACAGTGAGAGGAGTCGGCATGCTCGCAGAGGGAGAGAGGAGCAGTGTGGCATGTGGGTGAGGGACACTGACACTCAAGGCCATTGATATCCATTAATATAAAAGAAGAACATTGATATAAAATCAAAAATAATGGTCAAAGACTGAAGATGGCAGATCTTTCCTCGTTTCCTGACGACGTTAAAACCTCTTTTTCACTATAAACCCAGCAACTGAACCTTCGACAGGAATATTAACAACAACTGTAATTCTCTCAGAATTCATCAAATCAACGGGGAAACACTTCCAGGGGAGAGAAGAGGCGCTTTGATTTAACGCCTGGAGAAAGAAAAGACAGTTCAACTACAGCGAGAGAGGCTTCATCCACACAAGCATGTTTTCATTTGAAAACTGTGTTTTCAGAGCAAAAAAAAAAAACTCAACTATTAAAAACAAGTCATTTCAACAACAGAGAAGGAACGGAAATAAAAGAGAATACAATCATAATATTAACAGAATTACACATAGAATAAAAATATTAAAAAGAGGGAAAAGGAGTAAAAACAAATATAATAAATGTATATTATATACATATATACACATGTATGTATATACGTATATATACAGTACATATATGTATATATACACGTATATATGCACATATATGTATATATATACATAGATATATATACATATATATTAAACAGATATGAAATAATAAAATAAGTTAAAACAGGATTGGTTTGAAAAAATAAAAGCAAATTAATGAAACATAAAATTAATAAGAAAATTATTTAAAATGTATATAAAAAAATTGTTTAACAAAATAAAAGTAAAATAATGTATGTTTAATAATAAAATAATATAATACAGAAACATTTAAAACCAAAATGTTGAGGGTAAAAAAACAAAAATAAATCACAATTTTTCAAACGTCTCAGTGTGGACGCAGACGAACGACGTGTTTTTAAACCAAAACATAACAGTGTGGATGTGACCAGAGAGAAAGACATAAAATAATAATAATGATAAAAACCCTGTTAGCTCAGCGGCTTCATCAGCCAAACACAGAGTTAGAACACAGGAGTCTGTGCTGTCGCCACACATCGTCATTATCATTATTTATTACTGTTTATGTATTACATCCACGCAGGAACAGTCGAGCAGCCGAGTCACTGCCTCGCGTCACCTTTAAAACCACAAACCAACAGAACTGTGAGGCGAGTGGAGAGAACACTCGTGACACTCTCATTATGCTGCGTCTAAATCAGTCAGATTAAGATGAAGATTAGACAGGGAAAAGAGTTTGTGTCTATGAAACACAATGAGAGTCTAAGGCTTCACAGAGTTTGCTTTTTTTAAAGTTTCCAGCACCTGAAAATCAAACATGCACAAGTCAGAGCACGTTCAAAAAAAACAGAAACAAGAATGAAATTAAACGTGGAAGAAAAAGAAAAGCAAACAATAATTTGATTAAAAGGAATCCATGAGTGTAACCCTGAAACAAGACATGTTAGTTTTCCATTCTCAGCGGAACTGGTCGCCATGACAACACCTTCAAAATGTTGGTATTTCGGGAGGGGAAGAAAAAAAATGACAGAGGGACGAGAGCCTGCGTGCAAAAACTGAAACACAGACGGCGCACACACACACACACACACACACACACACACACCACCAGAATCCACGGTCCAAACCAGAGACACGGAGGACGAGCAGCCCACGACACAAGAGCACCAGCAGATCACATCTCTAAAGAAATCAAAAACCCTAACATGGTTCAGAGGAGCCGGAGCAGCCTGGTCTGACCTGAGCCTCTGCTCTGATGATGATGAAGATGGCTGATCGATGGTGAAGGGACAGACACGTGGCACAGAGGCTGCGCGGCCATGTGGAGATGGCTGAGTGGAAGGATGTGGGCAGAAGAGAAGGACAGAGGACGGACGGAGAGAAGGACGCGAGAAGATAGAGGACAGAGGAGATCGGGGGGGGGGGGGGGGGGGGTTAAAGAAGGGAAGATGTTCTCTTCTCCGTCTCCTTACCGTGTCTTTGGAGGACCTACGTCTCTTGATGCTGGAGGCCAACGTGGTACTGATGGACCTAAAAGAGGCTTTCTTTTTGGGGTCGGGCTCTGCTCTACCACTTTTCCTATCCTAAAATAAATATATGTAGAAACATTATTCATATCCTCTGGCTGAGGTGATCCACCCTCCCAGAAGATGATGAGTGTTTATGGTCTAAATAGAGGGAGGGTCCGTGTGAGAGAGACTCTAGCACTTAGAAGTGAAACAATGCACAAAGAAGAAGAACGAACGGGATAAAGCTCAAAGTTAGATGTGAGAGTGGAAATAGTCTGTTCTCCGAAACATGTGCTGACACATCCACTCAAACCCTGGAGATGCATTGAAATGAGTGATGGCTATAGCGACGATGTCAGTGGGTGTGATTACCTACACGTTACACTGCATTACATGTAAATGTGTTTGCGTGAGGCACTGAGAGCAGTGCACGCCCCCTGCTGGTGTCCTCAGATGTTTAAAACGGGCAGGGTCTCAAAATGGCCGCCAGCAGAGACACAAGAACAAAAAGATTCAACTACGTCAAAAGATCGGAGACTTAAAACGACGTAGATTTTATCACATGATTCTTTCGTTGACTCTGTTGGCAGCCATTTTTTCACTAAGATGTTATGCTAATCCTCCACAGAAGGGGGCGCTCACAGCTCTGACAACATGTCAGTACCTCAGAAAACAGTTGAAAACCCTTAAACTGAACTAAAAGTATTCTGGCTATTGCCTGATTTCGCACTTTGCAGATGAAAGTTCTTCTTAATCTGTGTGACAAGCACAGATTAAAGAATTTGGCTTCACTACGTTTTCTAAAATCACAGCCAGCTAAAATAAAGAAGCTGTTTCCTCAACATAATGAAAATAAATATGGAGCCAATTAGGTGTGGCCCCTCCCTCAGAGCATCAGACGCCCCACAGCTACTCTCAGCACAATGACTGCATGTTTGTGTGCAGGAAAAATTAAAACATCAACTCATATTAAGGTATTCTTACATCCTGAGTCTCTACAGAGGAAGAGGGCTGCATAGAGGGAGAAAAGAAAAATGAAATAAATTTCCATCCACTTGATCGTTATTACTTTAAGAAAATATCCTTAAGCCAAAGCCAAGAGAACTAAACAAAAAATAAAGGTGGATATTAAAGAAATAAAAAAGAAACTAGCAAAGCAAACATCCACATCCAAAGCCAGGCAAGTATAAAAAGTCCAGAAGCCGTGAATAATATCAGTGTGATGCATATCAAAGGGAAAACAACAGTCATTAAAGCCCATTTAAAGTCATTATACCTGAAAGTGGTATAACGGAAATTCACCCCACACACACAAGGGGATGAGATGAATGAGTGAAAAAATGGTTTCCTGCGGAGAAACAACGTTCTCCAGGTGCATAAACACTGAATCTACTTAAAATCTACTTAAAGTTCCAATATCGACTTATCTACTTCAAAAGAATTTACTTATAATTCCAAAATCTACTTAAAGTTCCAAGATCTACTTATAATTCCAAAATCGACCTAAAGTTCCAAAATCTATTTATAATTCCAAAATCTACTTAAAGTTCCAAAATCTACTTATCTACATCAAAAGAATCTACTTATAATTCCAAAATCTACTTAAAGTTTCAAAATCTACTTATAATTCCAAAATCTACCTAAAGTTCCAAAATCTACTTATAATTCCAAAATCTACTTAAAGTTCCAAAATCTACTTATAGTTCCAAAATCTACTTACAATTCCAAAATCTACTTAAAGTTCCAAAATCTACTTATAATTACAAAAAATCTACTTAAAGTACTAAAATCTACTTAAAGTTCCAAAGTCTACTTAAAGTTCCAAGATCTACTTATAATTCCAAAATCTACTTAAAGTTCCAAAATCTACTTATAATTCCAAAATCTACTTAAAGTTCCAAAATCAACTTAAAGTTCCAAAATCAACTTATAGTTCCAAAATCTACTTATAATTCCAAAATCTACTTAAAGTTCCAAAATCAACTTATAATTCCAAAATCTACTTAAAGTTCCAAAATGAACTTATAGTTCCAACATCTACTTAAAGTTCCAAAAAAAGCGTTGGGGGATGGGTTATTGAGAGGGAGGCCCTGTGGAGTGGGCGGGGCAGTGTGGTGTGAATTTCAACATGCTGAAGAAAATAAAAAAATAAAAAAGGCCTTATGGAAGGAAAGGAAGGAATAACAAGGGAGGAAAACCTAGAATAAGTCAAGACAACAAACAAAGAGCATGACAAATCAATGCAGTTCATCCGTTTTCATCAGGTCACATGACTAGGCTCTTTTAGGACACGCGTGTCCCCCTGATGACATGACGTCCAGCACAGGTGGAAGCTGGTTTTAGTGCAGGCACAAATAGTCAAGAGTGTTTGTTTTTCCTGTTGGAAAACGACATTTCATGTTAGTCAAACTGAGAAATCAACAGCTCGTGTTTTCACTTTGACTCTCTGTGTTTGTCTGTGGCAGCTGTGAGAGGTCAGAGGTCAGAGGTCAGGACTGCCGCCTGACCTCTGACCTCTCGTGGCACAGTAAGGAGGATCCACGGCAGCCGCTGTGCGTCTTCACTGACGAGAAGTTTCTCACTCTCAGTACAAACAAAAATCCTTTCTTTCTTTCTTTCTTTCTTTCTGTGAAACAGTAGAATCATGAGCAGTGTTGTCATTTAAAGAAGTACAAATACTTCATTACTCTACTCTTTACTTTGTTATTTGTATTCTTAGCGACTTGTACTTTTACTCCACTTTATTTGTGACTCGTTACTACCAAATAAAATCAGAAGAAGAAGAAGAGTTGCTATTATGGTCTGTATTTATAGACGAATCCGGCGAGCTGTTTGCGTGTTTCGTCCTGAAGTTTTCACTACAATAGGATTTTGAGAGAAAAGTGGAAGAAGAGACGACTTCTAAGTTTATCACGTACAAGAAACAAGGGTATATATATATATATATTATATATACTGTATATTATATAGAAATGTACATTTCTTATGACAGCTGCCATTCAGCCGCACGTACACTGCAGGGAGACGCCACCGCAGCAATGGCGGCTTGTTTACTTCAGGTCCCTTTTCTAGTGTCGATGAAGCTGCTTTACTCTACACTACTTATATTTGTGTTTCCAGCTAAAACAAATGTGATCACAGCAGTGCATCCAAACGGGATTAATGACATCCACGAGCAATCTTCACGCAGACGAGAACAGATTACGTTAGTGCCACTTCATGGGTTCCATCATAACCTCATCAGGCGAGCACAGTGGAGCTGTCACGGCTCATCACACAAATCATCAGTGACATGGATCTAAAACACAGTTTATTGTCTTCCTCAGTCCTTCCCTCCTGTGTGTGTGCTACATCCAGATGATCTGCTGGGATGTCACATCCAGAGATGTTTCTCCAGCGTCACACACACACACACACACACACACACACACTCATCTCCTCTCACCTCCATGAGCTGTGTCTTCATTCAGCGGCTCATTAAAAGTGGTCTAGACCAAAATGAGGCACGGTCAAGTCCGCGGAGGATTTTCACTATTGAGTTACTGGTGTTGCCTAGCAACAAGAGCTGCAGCTGAAGGTGGCGCAGACGAGAGGACTGCGTCGGGGAGTGGGTTGGGTCGAGGTCAGAGTTGCTGGTTCTGCTGAGGAAAGATTCCCCATCATTCGTGACACGACGTCACAGATCTCAACCTTCAGATGAAGTTTCCGAGGGTTGAGAAGTGGATCTGCATCACCTGCAGGTTTCAGGTTCTTCTGCCACAACCTTCTACTTCACAGCAAACGACACAAACTAAAGCTGAAGTCACAATGTCGACATACACTGCCTGGCCAAAAACAAAGGGTCACATGGTTGGAGCGCCTTTAGCCTTGATCACTCACTCATTCACTGTGTTTGCATTGTTTCCATAAGCTACTGCAATCAGTCACAAGATTTATTTGCGTCCAGTGTTGCATAGATTTTTCACCAGGATCTTGTATTGATGGTGGGAGAGTCGGGCCACTGAGCAAAACCTTCTCCAGCACATCCCAGAGATTCTCAGTGGGGTTCATCTGGTCATTGATTATATTCATGTAGTCAGCTGACCATATTCTTTGGGCACATGATGTTGCTGAACCTAGACCTGACCAACTGCAGCAACCTCTTACCTGTTTGCTTAGTTAAATCCAGGGGGCGACTCGGCAGAGTATCTGTATAAAACGCTTTTAACAGAGTTCTGTGTCACTGACACAAATGCTCTGAATCAAGACACAGCTACAGGTGGACACACACGATCCACACCTGCAGGACTGAGGGGAAACTCTTATATGTGACGCTCAGCACTGCGCCGTGTTCTCCTGACTCCTGTCTGTGTCTGTGTGACTGTCTGTGTGACTGTCTGTGTGACTGTCTGTGTGTGTGTCTGTGTGTGCCTGTGAGGAGACCAATGATGAAACAATCAAACACTCATCACTGTCGTTACTCTTTTGTTTTTTGCTTCCACATCATCTGACCTCATGAAGCGTTAAAAAAAAGCAGCAGCAGCAGCAGCTTAGATCTAGTGATTCATGCCATTAACGTGGAGGGTGACTCCGCCACACCACTCGCTGTCTTATCCTTATTCTAACACGGAGGACGTGGAAATGTCCCGAGCTAGAGTGTTACATACTAACGAGGGCGTCCCGGCCGCAGCTTGACTCCCGCAGGTTTCCTTACTCTCCTGCAGGCACACACACAAGACACACGGGGGCGCTGTTGGCCTCTCGGGACTCACGTGGCGGCCGTTTACGGGACTTTATCAGAGGTCACAGTGATCAGGTGACCTGAGCACAGCTGACGACAGCGAACACAACATCCCCGAAGGCTCTGAGAGACAGAAACGACTGCCTCCCCGTCCCCCGAGTTCCCGCTCTGCGTTCCTCACCTGCAGGTTCTTCCTCCAGACGTTGACGGCCGCAAAGGCCAGCTGCATCTGCTTCCTGCGGGCGTCTTTATGGCGTTTGTAGGCGATTTCGATAAAGATGAGGAAGATCCCGGCTGCGATTCCTCCGGCCACCAGCATGAAGACACCTGTGACGGGACGGAGAGAGAGAGGCAGACAGGTGTGAGGTGGTGGTCTCATCTCCACCGCTCCCACTCAGCATGACTGCAGCTTCTTCCCATCATGCTCAGTGGTCGCCCCGCCTGACGTCATAATAACAACGGCAACAAAGCCACAGCACAAGATACTGAACGTTAATACTTCCATCACGCCGACACTAGAACACTGACTTTTACTAAAGGTCTTGGACAAAAAGAGGCTACAGTCACTTACCACTGCAGTTTTTGTCCAATCCCTTTTTTGTCAGTTTTAACGCTCTCTCTAACGCCGTGAGGACCATACCTGCCATGTTTTCAAAGGTGAGTGTGGCTGGGGCATTGCTCCTCGAGTCACACTCCTGGTATCTCACCCAGGTTTTATCTAGGTCTTCCATGAAGCCGTTCTCATGAGAACTGCAGGGGGTCGGGGTTGGTGGGGAGAGAGGTGACAAAGTTAAAACCACGCCGTGCTGACGTGGCGTCCGGGCGGAGGTGCACGGCTGTCACGCACCGGAAAAAAGGGTGTCACGTCACAATAATGTGAGAAAGTTTCAGCGCTGTGACACAAGAACTCATCGCTTTATAACAATTAACTCTAAATAATCTCATTATAATGGGAAATGTTTCATGTTCTAGAGAAACCATGTCTTCATCTATCAGACGTTTAAATAACGCTGCTTATTTTTAGATGTTCCATCACAGAGCGGCTAAAACATAAATGAACGGAAAAAAACATTTTTATGTGCAATTTATTGTGTGCATATATATATATATACATACATACATATATATAAAGTATGTATTGATCTTGATTAAGACAAAGTTATCTTTTCATGAAGTGAAATATTTCATGTGAAAATGTGATCAATGAAATGTTTCACATTATATCTCATATAGTGAAATACTTTACGCCGTAATTGGTAAATTACAGTAAGCAATGAAATCTTTCACATTATGACGACATTAATCAACTTATTAGATGATCATGAAATAGGTCATAGTGTCATTGTAGAGGGAAATGTCCTACATTGCAATTAAACATTTTTTAATGTGAAATATTTCGCTTTATAAGAATTTTAAAGCGAAATCATGAAAAATTCACTTTAAAACGAGACATTCGTGTCATAACGTGGTGAATTCTGATGAAAACATTTTAAAATAGATTAGATGAATATAATATATAATTATAAAATGAAATGTTTCACGATCATGTTATCATGACATATTTCTCACTGTGATGTGATGAATTATCTCATTATAAAGTTATTATGTGATAGAATGTTTCATGCTAAAGGAAAGTGAACGATCAACATTATAATGAGATTATTTATAGTTTTTAGAAACAGGAAGTGCGTCATAATAACGTGATCAAATAAAAAAAACATGATCCAGACTGACTCTCTGTCATTTTTCCAGACGTGGCAGCAGATACACGTCCACACATTCCAGCTGTTTTACTCCCAAAACATCAATGAGACACAGACAGCTGGACGTGTGGGGACAGACAGACAAGACAAGAAGATGTGACATAAGGCAATGTGTCGGGTCGGCTATAAAAGGTCACACACACACACACACACACACACACGTGACCGAGAAATCATACCGATCAGAAAGTAAAGAAAAGAAAGGAAAGTCATACGAGTAACGCAGCTTCGGCTGGGACAGACCTGAGAATGGCCAGGGACACATTCTGTTTCCAGGGGCTGTCCTTGCGCATGCCTATGCCAAAGCCCGAGCGGAAAAACAGCTCTCCCGTGGTCACCAGGTCGCACTTCTGCGAGGCTTCAAACTCCAGCACCGCAGAGTCCCAGATGAAAGCATGCAGCTTGCTGTGGGGGGGAAGGCGGGGGAGGGCGGGCAGGGGAGGGGAGGGGAGGCGAAGGGTGGGAGGGAGGGAGGGAGGTGGAAGGAGGGGTTACGGTGCAACAGTACAATGATTTACATACACATTTACAGCTCCCACCCTTCTCTCTCTCTCTCTCTCTCTCTTTCTCACACCAGAGTGAGTGTGTGTCATTCAGCTTTTTACCACCACCGCTCATGTCCCAGAGACGTCCCCGGAGACGTCCCCCCAACATCGGACTCCCCCCATCTCAGAGACGCTTGGGTACAACCTGAAAGAGCGCTCCTCCACTCAAACGTTAGCTCAGCCTCACACGAGTCCACTGCTGCTGTCCCTGCACGTCTGTCTCAGCAGGCGGTGATGGACCAGGACCAGAGGGAAGGCAGCAGTAAGACCTGCTGGTTCCTCCTGGTCCACAGGTCCATGTCCCCCCCTCCTCCTCCTCCTCCCCCCTCGTCCTCCCCCCTGACTCTTCTGTCCCTGCTCTGTTTGCCGCCGGCCGACACCAGACCCGGTCGGCCCGGCCCGGCCCGCCCGGCCGAGACTCACTTGTCACGCACGGCCTGGATGGCCTCGGCGGCACTCTCATAGTTGTGCTTCTCCATGTGGCGGTACATGGTGCTAAGCTCCACCTGCCGCCGGAAGTAGATGTCCACGGAGCTCTGCTTCACCGTGGCGTAGATGAACTTGTCTGACGGGTTTCTGAGCTGCACACACACACACACACACACACACAAGCACAGAGACAAGACAGTAACTCCCACAATCCACGCAGTCGCACACCAAAATCAAAGTGCAGTGTGTCGTGACATGGTCGCAGCACCATACTCTACACACCCTTGGGTCATTGATGCCGGTGATGCGCTCCTCAGGCCGGTCCAACACCAGGAAGGCAGCCAGGTTGGCAGTATAAGAGGCCACAATGATCATAGCAAAGCCGGCCCACACCATACCCAGGATTCTCGCTGAGAAGCTGCGCGGCGCACCTGTGTGGCGAGCTCAAGTTTTAACCTTTCAGCTCAGTCAGTCTCTTTTCACAGGTCACAGGTCAAAGGTCAAAGGTCACAGGTTAGTTCAGTAGATGAGTAAAGTGAGTAACGAGTGACTCCAGACACGCGTACCATAGAATTGAAAAAAAAAAAAAAAAACTCACACAACATAAACCTGGGGAAATGCAGGGGCGTTTCAAGGGACTTTGGGGGCCCCAGGAAAAAGGAACCAAGGGGCCGACATTAGAGGTGGGAGGGGAAGTCGATACAGTCTTCACAAGACTTTACTGTTGTTTCAGTCCACTAGATGGCGCAAATGTTTTATATCGCATCGTGATTTCAAAGGGGCGTGGCCACGGCAACTATTGGAATTTTGGCGAATGTTTAAAGAGGAACAGGAAGTGGCCTCTGCAACTTATCTGCTCCAAACCTGAGATACGGCCAGAAACGATAAAATAATCTCAGTCTTTTTAAGCGTTTTGTTGGAAACGCTTTTAAAAGAAGAAACTATAAATGATGGAAGGAGCAAACAGTGACGTTTTCCTGACCACGAAGGGGCCCCCTCTCACCTTGGGGCCCGAGGCAAGTGCCAGCTGTGTCTGCCCTGTTGCAACACCCCTGCTGAAATGACGCAAAAACATAACTCACTAAAAAAAAAATATTAATATATATAAAAAGGCAAAAAAAGAAAAAAGAAAGAAATTGTCGTCCCACAAAAAAGAGAAATTCTCCACACTCAGGATCCAGAGTGACTTTCACTGTGCAGAGATGTTAGTTTTCTGAGTCTCACCTTCTCCTATTCCAGAGTTCAGCAACACTCCCCAGGAGAACCACATAGCAGATGATAGGGTGAGGGCGTCCTCTTCTTCTTCTTCACTGTTTACTTTAAATCTTCCAAACGGGCTGGAGTGGAGACATTGGGAGGGTTGCAAGAGAAAAAGTGAGAAAACAAACTCCCCTGGTGACCCCGGGAAGGGAGGGGGGGGGGGAGAGAGCTCGTTCTATCGTATCATGACTTAAATATCGTGATAATATCGTATCATAACCTACATATCGTGACTTAAATATTGTGATAATATCGTATCATGACCTAAATATCGTGATAATATCGTATCATGACCTAAATATCATGATAATATCGTATTATGACTTAAATATCATGATAATATCGTATCATGACCTAAATATCATGAATTAAATATTGTGATATCGTATCATGACCTAAATATCGTGACTTAAATATTGTGATAATATCGTATCATGACTTAAATATCATGATAATATCGTATCATGGTCTAAATATCGTGACTTAAATATGGTGATAATATCGTATTGTCACTTAAATATGGTGATAATATTGTATCATGACTTAAATATGGTGATAATATCGTATCATGACTTAAATATCGTAATAATATCGTATTGTGACTTAAATATCGTGATAATATCGTATTGTGCCTTAATTATCGTGATAATAACGTATTGTGACTTAAATATCGTGATAATATCGTATCGTGACTTAAATATCGTGATAATATCGTATTGTGACTTAAATATCGTGATAATATCGTATTGTGACTTAAATATCGTGATAATAACGTATTGTGACTTAAATATCTTGATAATATCGTATTGTGACTTAAATATTGTGATAATATTGTAAGAGCAAGCAAAGTAAAAAAGGAGGTAGACAAAAAAAAGAAAAAAGGTCCTCAGAGAGAAAGCAGACAAAGACGGCAGGACAGGGACAGAGCGGTGAGATGGTTGGAGACAATCGTCCACTGTGTGTCTGCCGTCACATCCTCCCGTCTCAAGATAAACATGAATGCTTGCTACTAACGTGCACATAGAAGGACACACAGGGACACTCAAGGACACACACACACAGGGACCCCCTTGTACCTGAACCGGTCTAGTAGGTAAAGCATCACCGCCACCACATGCACCGACAGACCCACCAGCAGCCACAGTGTGCTCTGGAAGGGCTGCATGAACGAGTCCAGTGTACTGCGAGGGATTTCCTGAAAACACACAACGCACATCGTTCATCGTTATTGGCGGGAAGTAATCATAATAATAATCATAATAATGATGATGATAATAATAATAATAATAATAATGATAATACGTGTTTTGTTTGTCTTGTTTAAAACATCTTCATACCAAGTTTGGGGAAATTTGGAGGAACTCAACATACGTCAAAGTCATAGGGCACTTCCTGTTTCTTGGCGACTGGTTGAAATTCACCAAAACGCAGACGTTTTAACAAAGTAAATAAAGATACTGAAGGATGAGTTACTTGAATCAGAGTATTTTTTAGTATTTTGACCTATGCATTAGTTGGTATGTGGTATTTTATTTTAAACGTAAGGCTGCCTCTGTGCTCTGCTTCTCCCTCTACGTTTAACACAGTTTTTATTTCTTCACCACCTGTGATAAAGAGTCAGTTGTCGTTAATTCCAGCTCACAGAGAATCATCGAGAGTAACACGAGGAGGAATCGATGAGCACGGAATCAATGGTGTTGATATTAGAAATTTTACACTTCAACTATTATCAACTGGAAAGAGGAGGAAATCGTATCGAGGCCTTTCTCAGGTAAACTACTGTACCTTTGTGTGTCATCATCATATCACATCATAACTACAGTACAAGTACAAGTACCTGAAAGTGATACTAAAATAGTGAAAGTACAAGTATGTGACCAGAAAATGACTTTATAAGAATATATAAGAAAAAATTATCTTATCAATCCAGAAAATGCAGTAGAAAAATAATCTCATTTCAAGAAAACAATGGTTTTCTTATTTCTGATGTAAATGTCACTATCACAGATTTGTGTGTGCAAATTAAATCTAAGGTAAAGAATAAAAATCAACATTTCTTATATGAGTTTTTACTCTTATGAAGGTGAAATGATTAGATTTAGAAGCGAGGTTTAACGTTTTCCAGCCAAGTAAAATGAGTTTACTCCACTCGCAGATTCTGTTTCTTAAAACACTGAAATAAATAAGAATATTTGGTCGCACACATTGTGTTTCTACATTCTCTGCTGTTTCCCTGTGTTTCCTTGACTTTGTGCTGAAGGAAAAAAAAACGCATATTTGTTATTCAGTGACGTTGTTGGAGCGATGAGATAAACCCACTGACCACTGACCTTTTTCACCAGGATGGTGAGGCCTTGATATTTGAAGGGTTTGGAGAACTCGATGTACTGAGCTCGTTCGTTGTTGATCGTCAGCGGAGCCACGATCATGTCGGCCAGGCCGCCCAGCAGCTCTCCCATCATGCCGTTCCACTCCTTCTTGTTACTGTTGTTTACCTGTGGTCCCAGAAGCAGAGGTGTTACGAGTGTGACGGAGAAACATCGATGAAACACAGTCTCACAGAGAGCGGTGATGATGATGATGATGATACAAAATGTCTGCTGTGCTGACAGACTGGACAGACATTAGATTCATTCAGAAAGACAAAGTCAGGGGTTAGGACTGAGCCATGGTGGATCAGTGGTAGGGCAAGTTGTCTTTCAACTGGAAGGTTGTGGGTTCAATATTTGGCTCTGCTCGTCTATTTGTGTCCTTGAGCAAAGACACTTAAGTCCATGTTGCAGCATGTGAATAAGTGGAAACTGTAGTGTAAAGTAGCTGATCAAAACCTGAAAAGCTATATATAAATACAGACCATAATAACAACTCTTCTTCTGATTGTATTTGGTAGTAACGAGTAACAAAGAGAGTTAGGGGAAATGTAGTGGAGTAAAAATTAGTACAGATGCATATTTGTACTTTGTTACATCACACCACTCTTTATTTGTGAGATTTTTCTTAAAGAAATGTAATAACTGCCGGGAAAAGTTCTCTAATTGAAAGGTTTCATATTAAACACGTTTGAAACAAAATGTCTCTAGATTTCCAGATTGAAATGGATAATCAGTGTCTAACTTTTCATTTTACCCCAGACGATGACACAAAATGGACGTCCCCCTCTCATCAACTCCCAACACTAAACTGTGTTTGTTTATGTTGTGAATGATATGATTTGGTTGTGTTGTGTATTTTAGTCTGCCACCTTTATCTTTTATACCTTTCTTCTTCATTTCTTTATAAGAATAATGCTCTTTTTATTGCCAAGCTCTTACCGCTAAATTGACACTAATGAATGACTAATTTATACAGTAACTAAGTAGAATGATAAGTCATCATAAAAGGGGACATTTATTTTACAAGAATCATGAATGGCAGCTATTTTTAGTGTTTAGCGAAAAATTAGTAATGTCAGTGGCTCTTATTTTGAAAGCCTGATTGAAAGGAACTGGTGTTACGTGAGGAAGAGTTTCTTTATTGTGGAAATGCACTAAATGCACTAAAACCTCTGCCAGTAATTTATTTAAATAAAAACTGACCCGCTCCTGCGTTCCGAATTTCCCATCAGCCACCAGGTGAACCTCATAGGTGAAGTTCATGGTCATCGCAAGTTTGATCAGCAGATCAATACAGAATCCATAACAACACTGAGGAACAGTCGGTCGACCTGTGGAAAAAATACACAGCGGATGGACAGTAATCAGACTAACACAATAATCAGACTAACACAGTAGTCAGACTAACACAGTAGTCAGACTAACACAGTAGTCAGACTAACACAATAATCAGACTAACACAGTAGTCAGACTAACACAATAATCAGACTAACACAGTAGTCAGACTAACACAGAAGTCAGACTAACACAGTAGTCAGACTAACACAATAATCAGACTAACACAGTAGTCAGACTAACACAGAACTCAGACTAACACAGAAGTCAGACTAACACAATAATCACACTAACACAGTAGTCAGACTAACACAGTAGTCAGACTAACACAGAACTCAGACTAACACAGAAGTCAGACTAACACAATAATCACACTAACACAGTAGTCAGACTAACACAGTAGTCAGACTAACACAGTAGTCAGACTAACACAGAAGTCAGACTAACACAGTAGTCAGACTAACACAATAATCAGACTAACACAGTAGTCAGACTAACACAGTAGTCAGACTAAACATATGGTCAGTTACCTGGGATGGTCTCATTAGGTCCAGTACAGATGACTTTTTTAATCAAGACTCCGTTTAAGGTCATCTCCTCCTTACAGGTGCCGTCTGGCATGGTGGGCTTCACGTACACAAACGGCTCCTGGTGAATGGTTACGATCTGCAGCAGACACAGTCACATTACATCAGAAGAACTGACAACGAGGGATTTGAAGGCGACAAAAGGGTTGCATTAAAAGTGTGTGTGTGTGCTTGTACATCAACTTAGAGTCAAACACGATCCACACACACACACACACACACACACGCTGTTTGTATCACGTTACCTTCAGTCGAGTGGACATCTGGAAACCCTGTGGTTTCTCTGTCTCTCCTCCAGGCCAGATGATCTTCCTCTGATTGTTCATTACCACCTACACACACACACACACACACACACACAGGGTGAGTGTGAAGTAATACATGCTGACAGACAACATGCTGCTGCTGATGATGATGATGATGATGAAGCTCTAATGCTGTGGGTGAACATTAATGAGCTTTATATAACCACAGATCAGTGTTTATTTTATTCTATTTATGACACTATCCTTTGACTCGTGCATCAAAACTGAGGCTTATTATTATCATTATTATCATTACTATCATTATTATCATTACTATCATTATTATCATTATTATCATTACTATCATTATTATCATTATTATCATTATTATCATTACTATCATTACTATCATTACTATTTATTATCATTACTATCATTACTATTTATTATCATTACTATCATTATTATCATTAATATCATTATTATCATTACTATCATTACTATCATTACTATTTATTATCATTACTATCAATATTATCATTACTACCATTATTATCATTAATATCATTATTATCATTATTATCATTAATATCATTATTATCATAAGAGCAGAGCAGAAGTGGTTTATCCTGAATCACCAGAGACACTACAATACGATATTATCACAATATTTAATTCACGCTATGAAATTATCACGATATTGAAGTCACGATACGAGCCAAGAAGAATCTATACTGTCCGCCTTTTTTTGAGCAGGAAAAAAATTCTTGTTTCCTGTTTGTATTTTTTCAATAAAACTTTCAGATTCACTTTAATGATAAAGTCAGTAATAAAGTAATAAAGTAATGTTGCTGCGGAGTTGATGTAAGAAGAACCACTTCCTGTGTGCAGCACTGGAATCTTGCTGTGAAACACAGAGCTGATGGACTTAAATCAATATTTTGGGAAGAGATATTTATTTCTGTGTTAAACCTGCAGAGCATACGTTTTAAATATAAATAAATGTGGACCAGTGTTTGCTGTTTTCATGCTGCTTGTTGTGCCACAGTGATTTTTGGGCACAGAATAAGGACTGCGACTTGTCCTACTTTAAGTGCATTGGGCTAAAAATAGAAAAGTGGGTTTGAATGTCCAGGTACATGACGTCGGAACAGAACAACCTACTTAAAAAATAAATGTGAGCAGAAACTTCTTTTCTTAAACTCCAACTCCAAGAGAAGTGTAGACACTATGAAACGATACAATATTATCACAATATTTAAGTCACGATACGATATTATCAAGATATTTAAGTCATGATATTATCATAATATTTAAGTCATGATACAATATTATCACGATATTTAAGTCATGATACAATATTATCATGATATTTACATCACAATATTTAAGTCATGATACAATATTATCATGATATTTACGTCACAATACGATATTATCACGTCATTTGTCTCTGTCCTCAGTTCACCTGTGTTCCGTTGTAAATGCCGACTTGAATGAGGCGACTCTTCTGGTAGTTGAGGATGCTGTAGTGGGCGTACTTCCTGTCGCCGTCATCGTTGAACTCCACTCGTCCTGTGAGGCCTTCTGGGTATTTAGACGACATCAGCACCCTGGGGCAAGTAACACGGAGAACAGTTACACGCGTGACTGAGACACACTCGTGCTCTGGCATGTATATCATGTGTCACCGATTAATCACGCAACACTGAGTTTTTACTGTGAATCATTTAGTGCAGAGCGGCTGAACCAGAACACGGAGACACGGAATTTAGTGAGGAGTCTGGACACGGCAGGTGTTTGATTAAGTTAGAATTCAAGTTTAAGCTTCTTCAGACATCTTCCTCTTCTAGTTAAAAACAAATCAAAGCAAGATTCATTATTTCTGAAGTGCTGACTGTGCTGTGAGTGCAGCAAAACAAACACACATTAGACACTGAACAAAAAACACCAAAGACCATAGAGAAAATCAGTGATTTTAACATCACACACACACACACACACACACACAGGAGGTGTTGATCCACTGCTGCCTCCATCACAAGCTCAAACGTCTTGTTTTGTCACTTCAGAATTTAAAGTCCTTAGTTTTGGTTTATTTTAGTGACTCAAAGTGACCACACGAGGCAGCAGAGGACCAGCAGCTCCTGTGTCCCCGCAGCTAAAATCCCTGATTTTGTCTATGGACTTTGGTGTGGGAGAGTGAGTGGTTTATAAACTTCAGTTTCCTGTTGGAAAAGTCTGTCTCACAGTGAGATAAAGACGTGAACGTGTTCTTAAGATATCGTAGACTTAAACTGGCGTAGATTTTATTACTCGAGTCATTACCACAAATGTTTTCTGTGCCACAAAAGCTAAGAAGTCCTTACAGCTGGTTTCCTGTATGTTATTTTATAGTTTTTTTGTCAAACAATCCTGAACTGGAACCTCAATAAATAAGCAAATTCAAAAAACAAAAAAAGACAGAAGAAAACATGAACCACCACCTTACCTTTTAAAAAGAGGCCCTGTTTTCCAAATGTTGGTGTTCCCGACGCATCCTCTCGGGGGTTCTGTGATGTTTTCCTTCTCAAACAGTTCCTGGATGGACTGAGCCACCACGGCCACCGCGTCATTGATATGGGCCGACTCGTTCTTCCCGTTGATGAGCTGGAGGCCGATCAGACCTGAGACCCCGCAGGTCGACAGGAGACAATCACTCATCTGAAACATGAACTACAGACGCTCTCTGGATCCTTTTGCAATGTTCACAGTGGACAGAAAACTTATAGGGCGTCCACTTTAGACATCCTGAGTAAAGGTCAGACGTCTGATTTTTCTGCAGGCGTACGAAGATATTGTCGTGAATAAAGTTCAGTTTTCTGACGGTGACCTTTTCACAGCATGTGTAAAGCGTCCCTTGAAGTTGGATCTTTTCTGTCGGCAGACTCGCTAAGAGTTTGTTCATCAGCTCAGGAAAAACATCAGTGTGAGACCAAACAAAGAAACATCATCCAGGACTGTCACTCTTTCATCTGCGATTAGGACTTCTGTTTGAATTGTGAAGCACAGCTGAGCATCTGAAGTCATTAATATATGAGCTAGCAGAGTTCACTGTGGGCCAAGTTTGGACTAAAATCCACTTTGAAAATAGTGCGCACGAGCTAAACCTACTGAGCGACAAGCCTCACGCTAATATCACAATATCTTTGCTATTACGTTATGTTTCCTGATATTTTTAATGGGGCCCTGAAGCCAAAAAATATATATATATATATCACAATATTTAATATCAAGATATTTAAGTCACGATATTTAAGTCACAATACGATATTATCACAAAATTTAATATCAAGATATTTAAGTCACAATACTATCACGATATTTAAGTCACAATGATATCACGATATTTAATATCAAGATATTTAAGTCACAATATTTCAGTCACAATATTTAAGTCACAACATTTAAGTCACAATATGATATTATCACGATATTTAATATCAACATATTTAAGTCACAATATTTAAGTCACAATACTATCACGATATTTAAGATACAATAATATCATGAAATTTAAGTCACAATATTTAAGTCACGATACGATATTATCACAATATTTAATATCATGATATTTAAGTCACAATATTTAAGTCACAATACTATCACGATATTTAAGTCACAATAATATCATGATATTTAAGTCACGATATTTAAGTCACGATACGATATTATCACGATATTTAATATCAAGATATTTAAGTCACAATAATATCATGATATTTACGTCACAATACGATATTATCACGATGTTTAAGTCACAGTTTTCCAGTATGTGCCCAGGGGCCACTGCCCCAGATCATGACACCAAAAGAATCCTTTTTAATTAAAATAAATAGAACGTAATGAAAGTGACAGCCCTAACACGATGACACTGAACAATCCAACTTCAGCTAAGTTTTCTGACTGCAGCCATGTCCATCAGATAAAGACACAAGACATGGACAAATAAACCAAAATCAAAGACTTTAGGGTTGTGCTTGTGTTTCAGTGCCTGAGGAAAAGACGTTCAAGTGTTTGTGACCAAAATGATTGTGAGAAACTTGAGAACAGAGAGAATAATAAAAGTCTGTTGTAGCTTACCATTAACCATCAGTTACCTGCTGCAAACATCACCTTTAATAATTCACTGGAAACCAGGACATTAATATGAGCACATGAATGCACCTTTGAACACATGCATATTTGAAAACAGTGTGGAGCGAGTGTGTGGACACAGAGCACATTTAAACCTTTAAGCTGTGGAAGCTTCAACGTTTAAAGGCTCAGACAAACAAACAATCAAACAATCAAACAAACAAACAAACAATCCATGATACAGTCAATCCTCTGTGTGTGTGTGTGTGTGTGCGTACCGTCTGGGGCCTCACTCAGGGCTTTACCCGACATCTCTCTCTCGCCCACCAGCCACACGTAG
Organism: Solea solea; assembly: GCF_958295425.1. Classification (NCBI taxonomy): domain Eukaryota; kingdom Metazoa; phylum Chordata; class Actinopteri; order Pleuronectiformes; family Soleidae; genus Solea; species Solea solea. The sequence goes on along the minus strand of NC_081152.1, from coordinate 1,160,789 downwards.
CCCGAGCCCGTCATGTTGAGGAAGCGCGCCGCCTTGTAAACCGCTGCAGCGTCTTCCTCGCTGCAGCAGCAACAACAACAACAGACAGTCAACAGACAGTCATCACTCATCAATACTTTACACCGTAAACGTTTCAATAGATAAAGAATAATTGTTCACAGTCAAAGTGAGGCTCATAAAATTTGCTATCAAAAGAATTCATGTTGCTGTTATGGTGTTATAATTCACGCTACTTAATCACGACACAATACTCAAATTGAAGTACTTGTACTCACTGAATATAATATTAAACACATATATTTAAATATATCACATGCTTCAGTCTGTACAGACTATAAATAAATATAAATAAAAAAACATTTTAGCTGAGTCATGCTTGGGCTGTTTATTTCTTCTTTTTGTGACACAGTTTAAGGAGAATTGTGTTTTTTGGAATGACTCAGCACAAATGTGTTAACAGCTTCATAAATGTCCGTGTCAGACTAACAGTGGATAGTTGTTCCATCACCTGAGCAAAAATCGTTAAAATAAATGATAGTCAACAACATTATGACAGAAAACCTTGACAGACAGACAGACAGACAGACAGACTAGCTGCTGGACAAGAGTCTCACCTGGCGGACAGAATGATGACTCGGGCCTCCAGCTCTTTGGCCTCCAGCAGCAGAGCAGTTAAGTTAGTGTCCTGGCTGAACTGGAGGACTTTCTCTGCCTGTGATCGGGGCATAAGAAAGGTCAAGCCAGCTACTCCTCCCTCCCTGTGACCCCATCATGCTGCTGCTGCTGCTGCTGCTGCCGCCACCGCTGCTGCTGCCGCCGCTGCTGCTGCTGCTGCTGCTGCTGCTGCATCTTTACCTGCTCGCTGCCAGCTCAGCCCATTTTTGTTTGATAACGGGAGGGAGAGATAAAAAAAAAAAAAAAAGGAAAAGCGATCCAGGGGAACCGGCTGAACTAAAAAAAATTCATAATAATAATAATGATAAAAAAGCTTTTGCATTTGTTTGCATGCAAACTGAGGGTTTTCAAGGCTCCAGAGAAGAACGTGCATGTGTTAGGTCGAGGGAAGAAGAAGGTCAATGCAACCAGGAACTGAAAACAGGTGAAGGAGGAGTGAGGGTGACGTCGTTTCCCCCCGATAACAACAAATAAAAAAATTTGAAATAAAACATTTTGGAAAAAAAACAAACAAAAACGAGGGAAGTTTTACAGAACGGGAGGAAGTAGCATCTGGGAAAACGGCTTCGTCCCAAAACTACAGCTTCTCCACGGACAGGAATGAGACTTTCTTTGTGTGTGTGTGAGTGTGTGAGTGTGTGTGTGTGTGTGTGTGTGTGTGTGTGTGTGTGCGTGCGTGTGTGCGTGTGTGTGTATGTGTGTGTGTTGTCAGATACATGCATTCCTTTTATTAAAGGAGAAAATGATAAATGATAAAAAGCGGGGGGGGGGGGGGGGGGGGGGCGCAGTTCACTGAATTTTTTTTTTTAATCTGAAATGACCGAAAAAATCTCATTCTTCAGTAAAATCATAGGTTTTAAAAAAACTTAAAGAATGAAAGAAAGGACGTGCTACCAGGAGGAGGGACAGTTCTGGGTTGGGCTGGTGGTGACTGGTTCAAACTGGTTTCTAGTTGCTACATTTGGAAAGTTGGTGGGCGGCGTGCATTGACCATGCAAATATACCTTAGGTCCTCGCTTGTTGTCATAGGACAGTTGGTCGAGGTTTTCATAGTTCCTTTTTTTATTCTGATGAGTAATGTGCACAGAGAAAATATGCAGACACAGAAAAATATTATAAACAGTTGAAAATGGAGGGCAGTAAAGCATTCCAACACATCTGCACTTTCCTGCTTCAAATGTGGGACCTTTAACACACAGGGCTTTGCAAAACAACAACATCACAGACCAATAATCCTGCTCGATAATCCTGATCGATAATCCTGATCGATAATCCTGCTCAATAATCCTGCTCAATAATCCTGCTCAATAATCCTGATCGATAATCCTGCTCAATAATCCTGCTCAATAATCCTGACGTCAGACATGAACACACTGTGGTTCAGACTCTTTGTCTTTATGTGAGTTTCATTGTTTTTGTTTACGAGCCCATGGTAATCCTTCAGATTATTATTCGATCCGCGGATTTGTGGTCATTTTTGAGGGGGTTAACGTGCATGAAAACTCTTGAACCTTGGCATGGAGGTCGGGTCTGATGTAAATGCGATATTGGCATAGTTCCCGGAACCTTGCCTTGCTCAGGGGCTCTATAGCGCCCCACTAAGGTGAAAACTCCACAGGAAGTGCCCTTTATCCACATTTGAGTCAGAAATGAATCAAAGCACTAAAACTTAATAGTCTTTTCTTTCACATGATTCCTTTTACTCTTCTCTATAAAACAAACAAATATGTAATAAAACATATTCTGTATCAGTATGTAGAGTTTTATAAGCGATGCTATTATTTTATATAATAAAAGTGTTTCAGGTGCTTTTAAAAAAATGATGTAAAAACCTGTGATTTTAAATGGACTTTTAAAGATTTTAAAACAAAACCAGTAAAATATCCTTCAACATGAGCTCATTATTTCACCTGTTTAAAAATGACACTGTTGATGTCACATGATGTGTTTAAACTGCACATGTGATGAAACACCTTCATCTCTCTCTGTCTTTGAGGTGTTTTTTTCTGAGTGATCTATTTTTAAATCACTCATTAATATTTCATGTTGTGTTGCTCATGATTTAGAAATCACAGCAGTGTCCAGATTCTGTCTGTGATTCTGTCTCTGTCTCTGTCTGTGTCTCTGTCTGTGATTCTGTCTGTGTCTCTGTCTGTGTCTCTGTCTGTGATTCTGTCTGTGTCTCTGTCTGTGATTCTGTCTGTGTCTCTGTCTGTGATTCTGTCTGTGTCTCTGTCTGTGATTCTGTCTCTGTCTCTGTCTGTGTCTCTGTCTGTGATTCTGTCTGTGTCTCTGTCTGTGATTCTGTCTGTGTCTCTGTCTGTGTCTCTGTCTGTGATTCTGTCTGTGATTCTGTCTCTGTCTCTGTCTGTCTCTGTCTGTGTCTCTGTCTGAGATTCTGTCTGTGATTCTGTCTTTGTCTCTGTCTGTGTCTCTGTCTGTGATTCTGTCTGTGTCTCTGTCTGTGCCTCTGTCTGTGATTCTGTCTATCATCTACCGCTTTATCCTCCACCAGAGGGTCGCGGGGGGTGCTGTGCCAATCTCAGCTACATCAGGCGATAGGCGGGGTACACCCTGGACAGTTGGCCAGTCCATCGCAGGGCCACACACAGATAGAGACAAACAACCATTCACTCTCACACTCACTCCTATGGTCAATTTACCTAATCCCCACATTGCATGTTTTTGGACTGTGGGAGGAAGCCGGAGAACCCGGAGAGAACCCACGCACACACGGGGAGAACATGCAAACTCCATGCAGAAAGGCCCTTGTTCCAACCGGGGCTCGAACCCGGGTCTTCTCGCTGCAAGGCGAGAGTGCTAACCACTGCATCACCGTGTGGCCTGCGGTCGATAATATTAGAGATAATTCTTGTTTCTGCTCCTTGTCCTTCATGTTTTAGGGTTTCGGGGGATTATTGCTTTGTTAAAAATGTGACATTTATTTACCACTAATAAACCAGGGAATGACACCACTCACTCACTCACTCACTCACTCTCTGACGTGTTTGAAGAAAGAAAATCTTGACGATTTCCTGCTGAAAACAAAAGTGAAATGTTATGAATCTTTAAAGAAGCTCAGAGAAGCAGATGTTGTCTTTGTCTCTGACGTTAGTTTTGAGTTGTTTCACAGAGAAGTGGAGCAGCGTGAGCGTGAGCTGCAGCGAGTGTCACAAACTGTGACGACTTCAAATCCTTTAATTAAATCTCTCAACTGGAGCTCATTTAGTTCAGTCGCACAATTACAGCAAAGAGGCCCAGAGAGAGAAGCCATCTTTGCTTCCTTCCTTCCTTCCTTCCATCCATCCTTCCTTCCTTCCTTCCTTCCTTCTTCTCTCTCTTCCTAAAGGGCGCGACGCATCATTGCAGTCTCGTCTGTTTTGGCTCAGAGAAAATAATTTCTTCACTGACCCACACACACACACACACACACACACACACACACACACACACACAGCTCAGAGCTACACTCAGTATGGCTGCATCAGCACTTTCTCTCCACATAATAAAGGGCAGAAATAACTCGACCAGAGTGAACGTCGTCACCATGACGACTCAGAGTCAAAGTAAATACAAGCCGACTGTGGTCACACACACACACACACACACACACACAGAATTCTCAAATGACATTTCCTAAAGAAGAAACTTTCTCCTGGAAAAAACAAGCTGCAAAAAATGTGTTTTAATCCACAAAAATGATCATTTCATGGATTAAAACACTCACATGTTATCCGGCATAAGTCACATGATCACATCTTTATCTCACTGTGAGACGTTCCAACAGGAAACTGATGTTTGTAAAACACTCACTCTCCCACACCAAAGCCCAGAGAGAAAATCAGTGATTTTAACATTAACAAATCAGCTCCTGTGTGTGTGATGTTAAAATCACTGATTTTCTCTGTGGTGTGGGAGAGTGGGTGGTTTACAAACTTAGGATTCTCAGCAGCAGGGGGCGCAATAAAACGACAAAAACAAAAGGTGAACTGATAATACTGAATATTTAAAGAGTAACGGAAGTGTTTTGGTTCATATTTGAAAGCAGAAACGATGACATCTGACGTCTTTAAGACACTATCTGGTTGCTGTACGTGAGCGTTTGGTCAGTGATGGTTTGCAAAGCCCCGCGTTAAAGTCCTGTATTTGGCTCCCACTGCTGTGGACAGACACACGATCATCTGGACCATGAAGAAAAGCAACGCGACAATGAGCAAATAAACATACAAACTCTTCAGATTATAAAACACATCAGACGCTGTGGATGGATCTGTGTTTGTTAGCAAAGATGAGAGAGAACATGTGACCACACACAGAGACACACACACACACACACACACACACACACACAAACACTCAGGAGTGGAGGTGGAGGTGGGGTTTGAGGGGGCGGAGTCTGAGAGCCGGAGCGTCTCACCTTTGTCTCCCTCTCCTCCAGTAAGGTCTCGAGGCGTTTCTGAGCGGCGCGGCCCTCGTGGTCGTCGCTCACGATCAGGATGATGTGGTTCCAGTTGAACTCGCGCATCAGGTCGAACCACACGTGGGCCTGGTGGGAGTAAGGCGGGACCGTCCTCAGGAAGGACAGGTGGATGCTCTGAGGACAACAAAAATCATGGATAAATCACAGGTGAATTTATTGACTTTTATTTTTCTTTGTCCTCTTTTGGACATAATATTTGGGGACAATCACTGGAGACAGAACTCCACTTCACCGCTATTTGTTTTCATATTTGAATTTCCGCCTCATATGAAGTTTTTTTTTCACTTTATCGCCCCCTACTGACATGAGTCACATTTATCTCAACTTTTGCTCGTCTATCAAAATGGAAAACTTTTGTAATGAGACTTTTCTGTGATTAACTGATTAAATTGATTTTACATACATCTTATTTCATTATTTCATTATTTAGGGCCCGAGCCACGAACACCAGGGCCCGCAAGAACTCCAGGAGCCTATTGTAATCCTTCAGATTATTTTTATATCCGTGTCTTTGTGGTCATTTTTGAGGAGGTTAACGTGCATGGAGGTCTGGTGTGGCAAAAAAGGCATATTGGCATAGCTCCTGGACCCGTGCGTTGCTCAAGGGCTCTATAGCGCCCTCCTAAGGTGAAAACAGAGGCAAAATTGAGTTCCACAGAATTTCCTGAAATTTGGTGAGAAGACACTTGTTCCAGCAAGCTTATGCCACCTGACTGTTTGTTTTCTACTTTGTTCTCAATTGTACAGCGACCTTGGGTTTCATGAAAGGCGCTTTATAAAACTAAGTTATCATTATTATTATTATTATTATTATTATTATTATTATCATTATTGTTTTTTATTATTATTATAATTATTATCAATATTATTATTATTATTATTATTATTATTATTATTATTATTATTATCATTATTATCATCATTATTATTATTATCATTATTATTATTATTATCATTATTATTATCAGTATTGTTATTATAATTATCATCATTATTAACATTATTATTATTATCATTATTATCATTATCATTATCCTTATTATTATTATCATCATTATTATCATTATTATTATCATTATCATTATTATCATCATTATTAGTATCATAATCATTATTATTATTATTATTATCATCATTATCATAATCATTATTATTATCATAATCATTATTATCATTATTATTATTATCATCATTATCATTATCATCATCATTATCATTATCATTATTATTATTATTATTATTATTAAGATGTTATCGACCAAGACGAACGAAAGAGTCGACTATGGCCTAAACTCAACAGGAAGTCAGCCACTTGTGGCTTGCATGGGGACGTGAGGGTCCTATCATGACTTTTATCCCAGTATTTGTCACATAAATGTAGCGTAGCATAGTAAAAATGATTTAAAAAAACAAACAAATATAAAATAAAACCTATCTTCCCCTTAGAGAAAAAACCTTAAACCCTCATCTTCAGGTGTGATGGAGTCCAGCTGTTTTTTATTGATGCAGTTTGTGCTTCATATAAACATCGCTGAGGTCGCACGAATAATTAATGACCGTCTTTCAATATTCAGCAGGAAACACATTTAATCACAGCGCAGCTAATGGAGACTGATGGGACGTTTGATCTCAGCGCCAGGGGAACGCCTCCCTCCCTCCCTCTCCCCCTCTCACACACACACACACACACACTCTCTCTCTCTCTCTGCCGTCCACCACTCACCTTGTCTGAGTAGATGGACATGCGGGTGGTGAGTCCCACCACTGGGATGCGGTAGAAGCCTGCGGTGTAGGAGACGGGCGTAGGCGTGAGGTGGTCGTTGGACTGTGGAGGGTGACTCACCAGGATGGCATAAACCTGCAGAGAGAAGAAGAAGACGATGATGATGAAGGAGAAGAATTCAGAGAAGACAGAGTGTCTTCAGGCGGCAGTTGCACTGAGACGACGGGCGTCCATTTTAAAATGCACCACAGGCTTCATTTATGTTCATTCATCTTTTTCATGGACATTTTTATTTATTTTGTTTGTTTTCAATATTTTTATGGAGTTTTATCTTATTTATATATATATACAGTATATATACATATCTATACATATAAAAGTAATCCGACTATGAACTACATGATCCAGGTTTGTTAGTCTGACTAACGTGTTTACATGACATGAAGAAAAGTGAATTAATGTCTTAATCTGACTACTTTTACATGAACGTAAACGTGTCCAACGCTGACTTTAGCGACATTTGGATGAGAAATCCTGGAAATATGAGTAGAAATAGAACAGATGTATTGCTGTTGCTATATCACATGAAAATGATTTAATATACGACTATTTAAGGAGGATTTTCAGCATTTTTCTTCATGATTGTTTGTTTCTATGCAGATGATTCGCTCCTCTTCATCAAAGACACACAAATCTGTCGTCTCTGGTCCGTTCCCTTCATTATAAGAGAAAATTCACATGGATCATAGTGGAAAACTGTCGACAGAAGAACTTCCAGATGATCTACTTCACCTTTAACTACAGTTACCATATAAATGCAGCATAGCAATGATGCCATTTTAGCCTGTTCCTAACAGTGTCTTCCTGAGAACACTGTGTTGGACGTAAAGCCTGGAGGACAAACTGCTTCACAGACACAGTGGAGTAAGACGGATCACATGGACGCACGGATTAGAGGACATGAGCGATCCGTATGGCTGGGTCAAAAATGAGGTCTGTGTTCCAAGGACTGCTCGCAGGCATCTACTCCTCCTCCATCTGCCACCGACTTTTCCTCCTCACTGCTCGTCACTGTGGCCTACAGCCCCCACAGCCCCGCCCCCCCCCCCACAACCACCCGCACCCCCCCATTTACAGAAATGTGAAGGAGAACTGAACGTGACAGTATTTTTCTACAAGCTTGTCTCAATTAGAGCCATTACATGAGGACGGAGGACATGAGAGCCTGATCATGTATGTGTGTGTGGGAGAAACAGGAGCGAGAGGGACTTCACGCCTCAACATGCCGTCACATTATAACACTTTCTAAAAGCTCATGTGAAGAGAATCACAAACACACGACAACATTTCACTGTGTGTGTGTGTGTGTGTGTGTGAGCAGCTCTCTGACACACACACACACACACACACACACACACACACACACACACACACACACACACCAGGCACCATGCATTACTTATGACATATGTTTTGTTCGCCAGATCTGCAACATGAATTTTTTAAGCTCACACAACAGCGAGAAAACTCTGCATTTAAAGGCACAGTTCATATTTTTTTCGTTTTGAGTGGTTGTTATATGAAGTTAGTGGAAAGACCACGAAGCAACCTGAGACACAGACGTTAACCACTGAACAAAAGACTTCTACGTCAGTTTAAGTCTACGATGTCTAAAGAACATGTTCACAGGAAACTGGTGAAGTCTGTAAACCACTCACTCTCCCACACCAAACCTCACAGGAGATGCAGGTCCTCTGCTGCCTCGTGTGGTCACTTTGTGTCACTGAGATAAACCAAAACGAAGGATTTTAAATGCCGAAATGACAAAATAAGACATTTGAACTTAGTGATGGAGGCAGCAGTGTATCCACAACTACTGTGTGTGTGATGTTAAAATCACTGATTTTCTCTATGGGGTTTGGTGTGGGAGAGTGAGTGTGTGTGTGTGTGCGTGTGCGTGTGTGTGGGAGAGCAGTGACATAAAGACGTGAACATGTGACGTAGATAACGCAGACTTAAACTGACGTACTGTAGATTTTATGAAGTGAGTGTTTGGTTAAGTGTCTAACAATCACTGAATGTGTCTCAGGACCTCATAAAACCTAAACTCTCCCTTTAAGTGCTTTAAGCAGCGGAAGGGTTCATGTTCCCTCTGCATCACATCACAGGGATACAGACCATAATGTGTCGGCTCACTGTGTCCTGACACGTCGCCCTCTGCTGCCAAAAACCTCGTCAAGCATCACACTCACAGCTTTAATGTCGAGTGGATTCATGTGAATGACGTCTCTGCAGCTGTGTGTGAGTGTGTGTGTGTGTGTGTGAGTGTGTGAGTCCAAACAGACAGATGTCACATCTGTTTCTGTTGGTTTCCATACATTTGCTCTCTCACACACACACACATCTGGAGGCACTTTAAGGTCAAGGCCAGCTCTGTGGCGCCCCCTGTGTTGACACCGAGTGGACGTTTGATCTGTGAAACTCCAGGGGAGCAAACAAATGTTTTGTTAAGACTGGTGATGATGCTGTTGCCATAGCAACCAGTGTAGTTGAGGACCCACTTCAGCGGATCCTTGAGTGAGAAAGCACATCTGATTATGACACATGAATGAACTTTCTATAGCAAAGTATGAGCTTTGCTCAGCTGCTGCATGTGTTAAAGGTACAGTAGCAGACTTTTGGACTGATGGATCAATAATTCCCTCTCACAAGGAAAAAGTCATTTTTAGCCACTGAACAAAAGACTCACTATGTCAGTTTAAGTCTACGATGTTCACGTCTTTATCTCACTGTGAGACAGACTTTTCCAACAGGAAACTGAAGTCTGTAAACCACTCACTCTCCCACACCAAAGTCCAGAGAGAAAATCAGTGATTTTAACATCACACACACACACACACACACACACACCTTCAAATGTTGTATTTAGTCAAATTCGGCATTAAAAAAATCCACATTCCGATTGACCTCAGTGACACAAAGTGACCACACGAGGCAGCAGAGGACCAGCAGCTTCTATGTGTGTGATGTTAAAATCACTGATTTTCTCTGTGGACTTTGGTGTGGGAGATTGAGTGGTTTACAAACAGTCTGTGTCACAGTGAGATAAAGACGTGAACGTGTGACTTAGAGATCATAGACTTAAACTGACGTAGATTTTATTGAGTAAGTCTTTTGTTTACATCGTGTTTCACTGGCGTCGCCGGCCAGCAGCCATGTTTTCACATGAGGCCAAAAGCAGTGGTTTACTGTAGTCTGGTTCGATCAGGGGCCCCGGGGTCTCCTGAAAGCCTCTGCCTCCAACACTGATCCACACTGACAGATGAAGATGATGAAGATGATGACATGAGATGAATGGAGGGCTGTGTTTGTGGTGAGGTGTACCTGACTGGAGATGAGGTCCTCGCAGACGGACAGCGCCATCTGGATCGCGTTGAGTTTGTGCGTGACAGAGATGGCGGTCAGCTTGAACTTGTCCCGGCCGTAGACCTGGTTGGCCTGGGTCACGGCGTCTTTGAAGACCTGCTCGTACCTCTTCTGGCTCAGGACGGCGCCGATGTTCACAATTTTCGGCTCGCAGCCGGCCCGCGCGCACGAGCACGAGAAGAGCGCCACCAGCAGGTATAGACGCATCGCGGCGAGGAGCGCCGAGCGGCACAGTGCGGCAGAGGCAGCGGTAGCAGTAGCGGCAGCGCGGCGGCGGCTCGAGCAGCTGGTGGATCAGGACCAGAACCAGGACCAGGATCTTTGCGCGTCTGCAGGAGCAGGTGGGCGGTGAGCGCGAGGGAGGAAGGCAAAAAAAAAAAAAAAAAAAGATGGAAGGAGAAGAAAAATGTGTAAGTGCGGAGGAATGTGCGGAGACTGAGATCAGCGCTGTGTTCAGAGCTCACAGCAGCGAGGACTCAGGAGGTGCTGCTTCTGTCTCCGGTTCTGTCCCCGGTTCTGTCTCCGGTTCTTTCTCCGGTTCTGTCCCCGGTTCCCGGTTCTCCGCCGCTCCTCTGCGGTCTCTCCTCGGGCTCGGGTCTGTGAGGAGCGGCTGCTGTCCTTGGTGCTGACAGCTGTGCATGCGCGCCGCGGTTCCTGTGCGCGCTCCCGCCGTATAGACTCTGGGCTTTGCGTTGGCGCTGCTGATGCTGACTATACTGAGGATGATGAAGAAGATGATGAAGGTGATGCAGGAAGAAAAGCTTTTTTTTTTTAGAATAAAAATAATAATAAGACTTATTTAAGCTTCACATGAGTCCACTGGAGTTTGATTTATTTATTGTATTATTATTGTATCGTGTAAAACATAAACACATTTCTAAGGAAATAAAAGTAAAGAAGTGTCCACTATGGTAAAATATACATCATAGCATTTGGTGAACAAATAAGTCACAGGAGCAAAATCATTATTATACTTGTTTATGTTAATTGTCCTAAAAGTTTAAATTTGATTGAGAAAAATTGTTTTTTTTCTCTTCTTTATTTACCTGCACAGCTTTGATTAGCGCTGCAGAAGAGGAGGAGAGTGAAGATGATGAGGATGATGAAGGAGCAGGTCAGAGGTCAGTGCTGTCACTCCATAGTGGAGGCAGATCTGCTCCTCCCACAGTGGGCGGAACTCGTGGACACTGATTAATCACATGCAGCAACGGCTCAGTCAAGTGTCTTAAATCACGCATGTGTGTGGACTGTGAATGTTAATGTTGTTGTTGTTGTTAAGCTGTAACTCTTTGTTGTGTTGAAGTGACTGTTCACGTACGTACACACACACACACACACACACACACACACACAGGAGCTGAATCAACCCTTGATGGTTGCCAAGGAAACAAGATTTTTTTTTCTCCCCCATCACACACACACACTTGGGATCTTGTTGCAGGGGCGTTCCAATGATTTGCAGGGCCACAGGCTGGGGCTGGGGGGGCGGGGCCTCAAGGAGGAAAGGACAGATTAAAGGAGCATTCACACATCTTTCATTTTTCTGTTTGGTTCATGTTCCCAAAATCAAACTTTAAATTGTAAACAAAAGTCATGTGATCACAAATACTGATCAGTTATTGGTGCTTGATGTTCTCTTTCAGAGTCAGGGTTGTTTTGGTCCACATCATGACATCATGACGTCAGGAGGAGGAGGAGGAGGAAGAGGAGACGTCCAACAACAACAGCAGAGAGGAAAAAAGACTCTTCATGAACTGTTTTTAAACATAAACACACACACAAACACATTATTGTAGATTTTTAAACTGTAATATATTCATACATGACACACACAGTCAAGTTCACTCCTGCCCACACAGACAAAATACACACACACACTACAACAGTAGTGAGGACATTCATCACTCATGGGTGAGTCTCAGTTCTAACTGTTAAAACCAGGTCAGAACTCATTTTAAGGTGTAAACAGACTAAATGTCCTCACTGAGGGTTTTTTTAGGCCCTAATGAAGACGCGCACGCACACACACACACAAACAAACAAACACACACACACACACACACACACCACCTACACAGTTCTCTGCAGAGCTAAGAGGGAGGAACCAATCTCTCATTACACAATCATGCTGCTCATACAGTTTATATATATGTATGTGTGTGTGTGTGTGTGAATATCTCTCCTCAGCTGCTCACAAACCTTTACAGAGCCACGATAGAGAGCATCCTGTGTCTCAGTGTGACGGTGTGGTACGGCAGCTGCACGTCACAAAACAGGAAGGACTTAGCCCGGGTGGTGAGAACTGCACAGGGGATTGTGGGCCGCCGTCTACCTGATCTGGATTCTGTTTACACCGCACGACTCCAGAGGAGGGCCAGACGGATAGCAACAGACCCCACCCATCCGGGCAACGCTCTTTTTGCACCACTTCCATCAGGAAAACGGTACAGGATCATCAGATCCTCCACCAAAAGACTCAGGGACAGCTTCTTCCCCAGAGCTGTGAAATCAATAACCCCCTCCCCGTAGTGGACGACACAGGTCTTGCACTAAGCTGCACTTTATATTTATATTTAGGGTTCGAGCAACAAGGTTGCAAGAACCCTATTGAAACTGGAAGGATTATTATTATTATTATTATTATTATTCTTATTATTCCTTAAAGTAAATCGCCTTTTTGAGGCCTTTCCCATACCCCAAAACTCACAGATTTTTGTGACCGCATCAATCCTGGTGTAAATTTACGTCTGAAAAAGGTTCGGGGAATGTGCGTCGAAAATTGAATGTGGGAGGGGCCAATAAGTGCGGCGCCACCTGTCCAAATTCACCATGACCAACACAATTATCGCACATGCACGAAATTCGGTACACATGTGTAGTGGGTCAGGATGAAGAAAAAATTACATTATGACCATGATCCAAACCCAACAGGAAATCCGCCATCTTGGGTTGATTGGCCATTTTTTGGCGATTTTGGCGAATTCGCAGCAATGGTATTTGAACTAACTCCTCCTAGAGTTTTCGTGCGATCACCTTCAAACTTGGTGAGGTCCCTGTGGACCAGTTGAGGAGCTCACGGTATCAAAAGTTTTTTCAAATGTCGCACGGCGCACGAGATAGGGGGCGGCAAAGTTCGTGATGATTCTGATGTTTCGCATCAGAAAAAAAAAACTCTTATAACTTTGCGATGGAAGGTCCGATCCGAACCAAACTTGCTGTGATTGATGATGGGCCATGGCTGAAGACGTCTATGAAAAAACGGTGAAGTTTGAAAACAGCGCCTCCTTGTGGTGAAAGAAAATACACACAAAAAAAGTTTTTTTATGATTTCGGGAATAACTTTTACACAGATAATCGTACCGCACTCAAAATTGGTGACAACAGTCAAAACACATGGTAGATGATGCGTGATCAATATGACGACAAATCGTTTAACGGTGTTGCCATGGCAATGACGCAAAGTCGGATTTTTGGGACAAAAAATCAAACTGCTACAACTTCGCGAATCCTGGTCCGATCTGAACCAAACTTGCTAGGATTGATGATAGTTCGGCCCTAAAGACGTTCATATGAAAATATTCAATTTCGAAAACAGCGCCCCCTAGTGACAGTAGACAATATGACAGCTGGTATTTCAATTATCTCCTCCGAGAGCTTTTGTGCGATCACCTTCAAACTTGGTGAGATCAATGTGGACGAGTTGAGCATCAAAAGTTATCAAAAGCTTTTTAAAATATTGTATGGCGTAGGAGATAGGGGGCGCCAAAATTGGAGATAATAATAATTTTTCGCAACAGACAATGAAACTCTTATAACTTCGCGATGGAAGATCTGATCCCAACCAAACTTGCTATAGTTGATGATGGTTAGTTGCTGAAGACGACTATGTTGCTGAAACGGTACATTTTGAAAATAGCACCTCCTGGTGGTGGTAGAAAATTCTAAAAAAACAAACTGTTACAACTTTGCCAATCCTGGTCCGATCTGAACCAAACTTGCAAGGATTGATGACAGTCCGGCCCTGAACACGTCTATATGAAAATATTCATTTTCAAATACAGCGCCCCCTGGTGACAGCAGACAGAATTACATTTATAGTTTTTGATGCTGCTCCAACAGGGATTGTTGTATCCACTTGAAACTTAGTATGTGGGACCCCAGACCCTTCCTCAACATGTCCGTAAAAGGTCACCTCCCTACAGGAAGTGGAACGCCCAAAACAGGAAGTAAAGTCTTACATTGTCCGATTGACACGAAACTGGATATGTGAGTTACGGGACCTTCCCTGAACATGTTTCCGGAGACGCCGTTGACTGAACAGGAAGTCGGCCATTTTAAACAGGAAGTGCCCTCTAACTTTGCTGTACGTTGTCCGATCTGCACAAAACCTTATATGTGACACCAGGGACCTGTCCTGAGCATGTCCGTAAAAGGTCACCTCCCTACAGGAAGTGGAACGCCCGAAACAGGAAGTAAAGTCTTACATTGTCCGATTGACACAAAACTAGATATGTGAGCTACGGGACCTTCCCTGAACATGTTTACGGAGACGAACAGGAAGTCGGCCATTTTAAACAGGAAGTGCCCTCTAACTTTGCCGTACGTTGTCCGATTTGCACAAAACCTTATATGTGACACCAGGGACCTGTCCTGAGCATGTCCGTAAAAGGTCACCTCCCTACAGGAAGTGTAACACCCGAAACAGGAAGTAAAGTCTTACATTGTCCGATTGACACAAAACTAGATATGTGAGTTACGGGACCTTCCCTGAACATGTTTCCAGAGACGAACAGGAAGTTGGCCATTTTAAACAGGAAGTGCCCTATAACTTTGCCATACGTTGCCGATCCCCCCCGAAATTTGGATCGACATGTGCGGGGACGCCGCTGAAAATAACTAGTACTGAAAATAACTAGTACCGCGCGCGGTGAATGAACGGGTGAGAGCGCGAGGCACGCGGGGAGCCGTGGCACACGGCGACCCGCGTGGGTCGGCTCGAACCCGTTCAGAACCGCGCGCGGTACTAGTTATTTTTATATTTATCATACGACTGCCCCTTTTTCCCCCTGTACATACATTTCCCTGCACTGTTCACTTGCAATTTGCACACTTCACCTGCAATAACCTTTCTTGTTTTCTGTTTTGTTCATTTCTATTTCAATGTTGCTGAGAGTCTCGGGAGGAAATTTTGTTATGCTTGCATTATAACAATAAAGAATCTTGAATATATGTATATATATATGTATATACATACATATATGTATGTTGTACATATCTGTTCGCGTCTTCTTCTTCTTCTCATGATCATTTTGCAGCAGGCTTCACAGTGAGAGGTGTAACGCTGCCCTCTGCTGTTTGACGTCCTCAATCACAGGCAAACACACAGTGATGACTCAGTGCAGTCAATGACATTTACACTGGTTTACACCTGAACACAAGTGCTTTAAACGATTTTTTTAAACAAAGGTTCAACTTTAACAAACGTACGTGAGGTTTTACTTACGATCAAACTGAGTCACCACATCTTTGTTCCTCTCTCCATGTCCATCTTCAGCGTCCTCTACTGTGACATGAACACGTGTGTCTGACGTCTGAGGTCATGCTTTGTCTCACTGAGGACCATTGCTCCTCTGATGTGTTTCTCATGTACACTAAATTATACATGTGACACTCTTCTGTCCTCAGTCGTCTCACAGCTGCTGCAAAACAAAACACGCTGCACATCAATATACGTCCATTTCTCATTTGTCTTTGGAACAAGAGACAGAGACACACACAGAGACAGAGACAAACACAGAGAAAGAGACACACACAGAGACAGACACACACAGAGACAGAGACAGACACAGAGACAGAGACACACACAGAGACAGACACACAGAGACAGAGACACACACAGAGACAGAGACACACACAGAGACAGAGAAACACAAAGACAGAGACACACACACAGAGACAGAGACACACACAGAGACAGACACACACAAAGACAGAGACACACACAGAGACAGAGACACACAAAGAGACAGAGACACACACAGACACAGAGACACACACAGACACAGAGACATACAAAGTTCTTTAAAGAAAACAGACAAAACACCTTAACACACTTTTAACTTTAACTAACTTTAAAACACAGACAAGAGACTCAGAGCAGAGAGTGAGTTTTATTTAATGCTCAGTCGTAGGAAAGATTCAATGTTAATATACAACATGAATTTAAAACTACATTAATAAAAATAAAAGAAATAAAACATTAAAAGAAAAAACAAGGACTAAATTAATTTCAGTTTCAACAAAATAGACAGAATATCAACACTTTTTACAGTCACTCTCCCTCTTTACTTTATTGTATAGAAAGTGTAAAGTGTCCCTGAGACCAGCACTGTGGTCCACATGCATGTGGTCCACATGCATGTGGTCCACATGCATGTGGTCCACATGCATGTGGTCCACATGCATGTGGTCAGAAGTGAAGCGTGTCCCTGCGCTGCTGCAGCTGTGGACTGTTGTCACTGTAGAACTGACTGAACCAGCGCCGGTGCCTCTGGATGCTGGAGTCCTCCTTCGTTAGAAGAGGTTTGGAGACGTATTTCTTATTGTTCCAGATCATTACGTCCCGCTCAAACTACACACACACACATGAAAACAGGATTGAATTACTAAACAGCCATGACACCACACCACAGCCCAGAGAAAATCAGTGATTTTAAAATCACACACACAGGAGTTGTTGAAACTCTGCTGCCTCCATCACGAGATTCAAATCTCTTATTTTGCAAAATTCAGCATTTAAAAATCCTTTGTTCAGATTGACCTCAGTGACACAAAGTGACCACACGAGGCAGCAGTAGACAGCGGTTGTTATTCTACAACTGTCAAAATACATTAGAGGTAACAGGAAGTAGTCACACTTCACATTTCAGGTTAAAGGATCAGGTGATATAATATAAACACTTCTATTCTGGGTCATATTCATATAATACGGTGATGATACACTTAAAGAAAAAGTGTGTGTGTGTGTGTGTGTGTGTGTGTGTGTGTGTCTGTGCTGCACCTGAACACACTCCACTCTGAGGATGAACTTGGGAATCAGGGCTGGAACATTGGCCTGGTAGTAGATGGTGTGAGTGACAAACTGCAACAGAGGCTCCACCGGAGTCACACTCTGTAATATCAGACCTCGACCCAGAAAACTGTGCTCAAAATGCAACCACACCAGACCTGGACCCACCTGAAACACACATTTCACCCTAAACCTCCATGTTCAATGTGTTCCTGTGATTTGATTGGACTGAACCAACCTGTCTGGCCACGACATGAACATCCAGCAGAGAGAAGTGTTGTCCAAACACAGTCAGTGTGTGTTGGAGGAACATGCGAGAGCAGTGTTTGTTGGGCTCTGACTCCGGTTCCCACTGAGCCTGAAAGAAGACCAGTGGCAATCACACACAGAAATCCACTCTGATCTGAATAAATCAAGTATCAAAAAGTGGAAATCATTCACCTAAAAAACAACATTTCAAATCACTCCTGACAAACGTGACAAAATTCCTCCTCATCTGTTCAGACTTCGCTGAGATATACATTTGAATTTCCCTTCAAATCTGTAATCTGGATCAGATCTGGATGAAACTTAATCTGATCCTGCACACATGTACCAAACTACAGTCAAATCCGATCGATAGAGATTCATTTAACGTGTCGCCCATTATAAGTCAATGGGACTGGTTGTTTTGTCACATGTGATCATCTACGTGATCATCACTCAAACATTCATCCTGATCCTGTTCAATGGGACTGAACCATGTTACGTTCAAATAGACGCCAAATCTGTAATCTGGGTCAGATCCAGATGAAATTTAGTCTGATGTTAGAGTGTGGGATTATGCATACACATACCAAATTTTTAAATTTGTGTGTCTCAGTTTTTTTCTGAATTAACAGAGATAGATTTACTACACTTGGAAGGAAAAAAGCAGATTTCGGCGTTTTTTCTGTGTCTGAAAGTTGCTTAAAATCATTCATTCCCTTGTCAAGAGCTTTATTTTGAAGGAAGTACAGCGGACGTCCTGCTTGTTTTAAATGAAAACAATCCAGTTTGACTTTGTTTTGTGTTTGAGACGATCAATAAATCACGAGTGAAAAGTCAGTGCTTTACTTTCTTGGACCAAAGTAAAGAGCTAAGACACATTTTCACTGATAAGAAACCACTTTACTTCCACTGACGTCAGCTCTCAGCTTCTGAGTATTTTGTAAGAGCAGAAAACACATTTCAGGAAAAACAATATCACGTTCATTAACAAAAGCAAACACCATTAAAATAGATCCTACTTTCCAGATGTGCTGCAGAAACGTGCAGATTCTGGTGCCGGTGAATCGTAGATCTGTGCCGCTGATGAAACCCGGCGTGTGCAGGAAATTGAGGTGAGCAAAGTCTCCGATATTCTCAGGAAGCTCCTGTAGATCAGAGAGGAGGTCACTGCTGTCAAAGATGGGGTTTTTACCTTTAAAATACCACCAAAATAATCTGGGAGAGATTATTTGAAGGTTGTGTTTTCATCATTGAATGAAGATGGACCGGGAGAAACGTGTTGCAGAGGAACTCGATCGCGGCCGTTACAGCGCAAACGGTTGGCAGCACTTCTTAACGAGGACAGATGTTTCTGGTCACGCCGACGCCAAACTCACTTCAGATTTATTGGACATGATAGTGTTCCATGTGAAAACAGTGATTCATGTTTCAAACTTTCATATCACACTCCCTGACATAAAAAGGCACCTGTATGTGAGCGTTGATGAAGTGTTCCGTCCTCCCTCGATAAACCCACTGTCCCTCTGTGATCTCCTTCTGCTCTGGAACGGTCCACTGAGGATCTTCTCCGTCACAGTGAAACCAGACCAGGATCTGGTTGTTGACCTCACAGCTCGGCCACGGATGCACCTTTGCGAAATGAGGCACTGAAAAAAAAGAAGAAGAAGCTGAAAAATGACAGAAAGTAGAAAATATTCACATTTAAGAAGCTGGAAAATGACAGAAAGTAGAAAATATTCACATTTAAGAAGCTGGAAAATGACAGAAAGTAGAAAATATTCACATTTAAGAAGCTGGAAAATAACAGAAAGTAGAAAATATTCACATTTAAGTAGCTGAAAAATGACAGAAAGTAGAAAATATTCACATTTAAGAAGCTGGAAAATGACAGAAAGTAGAAAATATTCGAATTTAAGAAGCTGGAAAATGACGGAAAATAGAAAATATTCACATTTAAGAAGCTGAAAAATGACAGAAAGTAGAAAATATTCACATTTAAGAAGGTGGAAAATGACAGAAAGTAGAAAATATTCACATTTAAGAAGCTGAAAAATGACAGAAAGTAGAAAATATTCACATTTAAGAAACTGAAAAATTACAGAAAGTAGAAAATATTCACATTTAAGAAGCTGGAAAATGACAGAAAGTAGAAAATATTCACATTTAAAAAGCTGAAAAATGACAGATTTTCGTGCTAATGTACTCACTGAAGTCTCCACATATAAAGCTTGCTTTGACCCTTGCAGTTACACACGTTAACCACTAGATGATGCACAACATCGTTTGACGGTTTAAAAAAAGGTATAAAAACAAAAAACGTGATAGCAGTTTGTGTTTTTTGTGTTAAAATAAGAGCCGTGAGCGTCTTATTGACCACACAAAAAAGCCTGCGTTTACGTTCATACTTGTTTGTGAATGCTTTGTATTTATTTCTCACGTATTTATCTGCGTAGGCTTCATGTAGACCAACGCTAGCAAACTTTTGCTCACATGACCCGAAAAGTTTGACCTTTGACCATTTGCTTCAATCACATCAGAACACAAACAATGAAAAATACAGGAATATTCAAGGAAAACAATTGAGGTTCAAAGCGTATAAAGTTACATGATCCGATTTTTTAAATGAAACAATCATTGTACGCTCTTCGTACCTTTTTCGGCGTACGGAATCTTCACGCACTTCCCGTCATTTCCACCAAACTGCCACCCGTGAAACGGACACTCGATGCAGTTTCCCACCACCCGTCCTCCGACGGCCAGGTTAGCGCCCAGGTGAGGACAGTAGGCATCCAGCGCATAAACTCTCCCATCCAAGCCTCGGAATACTGCCACCTGCTGTCCTGGATGAGTCATTACAGCAGGAAATATATCAGATACATGATAACTCAACGTCAACTTTAATGTTATTGGAACATAATTTGATGTGTAGGGAAACAGCAGGACACAGAAAGACATTCAAATAAATTAAACTACAGTACTCAGATTAAACTACAGTACTCATGTTAATTACAGTACTCACATTAACTACAGTACTCACATTAACTACAGTACTCAGATTAACTCAGATTAAACTACAGTTTAGTGTAAATAATGGATTAATTGAATAACTGGTTTGGTGTAAATAATGACTATATTAATACAGGGGTCTACCAAGGGGCAGAAGTCTAGAGGAGTGCCCCAAAACATTGTTGGCATACTGAATGAGCCGACTGTCACGACTGTAATACGACTGTAATTTTGATGCAGTTATTGTAAAATAATCTGTGTATTTTGTGTTTTACACAGATTATCTTTTAAATGGTGACAGTTGCTGTTTTAAACACTGAAGTCCGTCTGTGACTCCGTAACCACAACATCCACCTCCATGACACCTGAACATAAAGAAGAATGTGTCACTAAGCAGCTGAATGTGTGAACACGTTAAACAAAAGCGTTTGTTTGTAAAAGGATCTTGTTCGTCTTGTCTTCCCTGACAACTAAACCACTCCAACGAAACACACAAAAAACAATAGACAGTAAAAAGATTTAAACAAATGTAATGGATTTAGAATCAAATGCATTGATGAGTTCATGTGTGGTTTTTACCACAATAACAATCATTACAAGCAGCTCATGAAAACTGTAGGATTTCAATGTTAATGAGTAAGTTTTACTTTGTACTCTTCTTATTTGTCTTTTCTTTCTTCTTAATCTTCTTCTTTGTATTCTGCCCCCTTGAACAAAACAACCGATCCCTCTGTGAAAAACACTATTGTGGTCTGGTATGAGGCACAGGTAAATATCTAGAGGACTTACCTGTGCTGTCTTGTTTTTCACCGATCTGGGGCAATGAACATTTCAGCCCAGCCAAGAATGATTTAGGATTTAACATTTGGTTAAATAAGGGTATAACTAAGCTTTTAGACCTATATAAGGACAATACTTTGATGTCGTTTGATGATCTTGAAGGTCGAAGTCGTGAAGTTCGACCTCCCAAACAAACCCTTCTTTAAGTATTTGCAACGTAGAAGTTTTAGTCTGGCTCGCCTCAAACACTGGAATCATTCTCCACACACAACTGATTCAGCGAGGGGCTTATTGCGCGAGTACACAACATTATGATCAACAACAATAAAGGCAAGACATGTATGTATATATATATATATATATACATATATATATATATATATATATATATACATATATATATATATATATATATATATATATATACACATATATATATACACATATATATATATATACATATATATATATATATATATATATATATATATAACCCTAACCCAATTTAATAAAGACATGTTTTTTTTTAAAAAATCATAGATTAATAATCTATGCGTTGATTAGTTGTTATCCGTACAGCTCCACACTTGGTGTTTGAAAAAAGACTTTTACGCACAGATTACGCACGAGAGTCTTCACATAACTTAAACAAACGTCATGTTTGTGACGTGTTGGTGTTCTCACCTAAAACTGTCACATCCTTCACGTCGCCTCTCTCCAGCATGGACGAGTCCAGGATCCGGTACCAGCCGTTCGGGTAAACCGGGGGCAGATCCCCAGTCTTCCTCCTGCGGCGCACCTCGTTCGCCACCTGCGCTCTAGACCTTCGCTTGTCGGTCACGTATCCGACCTCGTCCAGGCTCCTGCGCAGCAGCAGCGGGCAGAAGATCAGCCGGTACAGCCAGAGCAGGCCGAGCAGCACGGACACCGCGGCCGTCACGCACAGCACTGCGCGCACCGGACACCCGGGGAGCACCGCCTCTGTCCACAGCGGCTCCCCGCTGACCTGCTGCTGGACCATCATCATCATCATCATCATCATCATCATCACCATCAGAACCACAGCCGCTGTCTTCACTGTCACCAGACTCCTGACCTCTGTGTCTCCTGCAGAGTCAAGGTGTTGCTTTAGTTTCAATGAATCTGATTTGAATTTAAGCCACGCCCACTAAAATGTAAGAGCTGGATTAAAATGAACCAAAATTGTAATAAGATTAACTAGTTTAATCTAGAAGTTTAAATTGAAATGTTGATTTTTTCCCTTTTAAATTAACAGAAATAACGTTAAATCAAATCACATGGCTTCAGCATGTGTTCACTGCCTTTTGTCTGCGCCCACCCCTGCTCTGCTGCTGTATACACACAAACGTTCCCTCAGTCAGGTCTGATAGTTTTGCCTGACAGACTGTTATCAGAGGAAGGACACAACCAACAAATAAAAATAATAATTATTTTTATTATTATTATTATTATTATTATTATTATTATTATTATTATTAATAATAATAATAATAATAATAATAATGTTTCAACAACAACTACAAAAATAATAAGAAGTTACATACTTTAAGTTCCTTTATGTTAAACTGAAGAACAAACAAAAAAGTCTTCTTCTATTTAAGTCAATTTAGTCGGCACTGGCTTTGCTGTGAGCGCCCCCTGCTGCAGAGAACTAAGTAAACACTGATTTTAGCCACTTAACAAAAGACTCAAGTGATAAAATTGTGTCTTTATCTCACTGCGAGACGTACTTTTCCAACAGGAAACGGAAGTTTGTAAACCACTCACTCACACCCCAAACCCCAGAGAGAAAATCAGTGATTTTCGCTCACGGGGACACAGGAGCTGCTGGTCCTCTGCTGCCTCATGTGGTCACTTTGTGTCACTGAGGTCAATCAGAACAAATGAATTCATAACAATTCACAAAATAAGAGATTTGAACTTAGTGATGGAGGCAGCAGTGGATCAACAGCTCCTGTGTGTGTGATGTTAAAATTAAACCACTCACTCTCCCACACCAAAGTCCATAGAGAAAATCAGTGATTTCAACATCACACACACACACACACACAGGAGTTGTTGATCCACTGCTGCCTCCATCATTAAGTTCTAATGTCTTATTTTGTCACTTCTGTGTTTGAAATCCTTCATTCAGACACAAACAGTGACACAAAGTGACCACATGACACAGCAGAGGACCAGCAGCTAAAATCAATTATTTTCTCTATGGACTTTGGTAAATGGAGGGGGGGGGGGGTTGATGATTGATTTATATTGTTGTTTGTTTCTTTATTTATTTTATCTGTCACATTGTAGACGTTCTCATTACTGGTGGCTGCAGCACATAGATACACTGAGTAAGGGTTCACTGTCACGTTCACTCAGGTCAGTTTAGCGTCTGCTCTTCATCCGAGTGTCTGGACTGCGAGTATGGACACACACGCACACACGCACGGACACACGCACGGACAAACGCACACACACACGCACGCACGTACGCGCACACACACACACACACACACAGACACAGACAGACAGACACAGACAGACACACACACACACACTAACGCTCTGTCGGGTAAGGAAGATTCCTGACAACACGCTAAGCAAACAGCACCCTCTTGTGGTTTCAGGCGAGTCATGCTCTGTTTTTGTTGTTATCTTTAAAAAGTAGGTCCTCTTCTCATGTGTGAGCGTTTGGGAAACACTGATATAGAGTGAAGCAGTGGTTCTCAAACACTGGGTCGGGACCCACAGATGGGTCACGGTAGATTTTTTTTTGGATCCCCAACCAAATTTCCCAAATATTGAGTTAAAATGAATGTGAATATGTTTTATAGATCATGTTTAAAAATGTGTTTTTAATTCATTTACCAAACATTACTTGAAAAGTGTCAAAAGGTGTTGACAGACGGGACTAAAAAGAATCGGGTTGAACCATTACAAAAGCCACAGCCTGTGTTTTTAAATCCATGAAGTTTATTGAATCAGTGAGCAGCAGAGCTGTGATTGGACGGGAGGCTGGGAATGGTGCTGGCCCACAGGTGAACAAAGCGTGACCTCATTTCCTGTCCGGTGGAGCTGTCGTTCATCTTGGCGCTGATGTCCAGGAACTTTTGTCCAGCACTGGTGAACTGAGGCCAGACCACAGGAACCGTCAGGCTCCCTCTGCTGGGATCTCTGTGAAATTACAACCTCCTTACTTTTATCGTGAACCCTCTTCTGAGCATCAAGATACTCAGGCCGCCTGGAGTTATAAGGGCCCGAGCCACGGATGGCAGGGGCTGAAACGGCTCCTGGCACGAATTTGTGCGAGGTCAGGTCTGGTGAAAATGCGATATTGGCATCGTTCCTATTGGCAAGAGCTCTATATCGCCCCCTAGGTTTCACAGAATTTCCCGAAACTTGGTGAGAAGATGTTATCGACCAAGACGAACAAAAAAGTCGGCCGTAACCATGGTCTTAACGCAACAGGAATTCGGCCATTTTGTATTTTGGCGTTTTGAGCCCCACGTAAATAAGCCCCACGTAATCGCAGCAACCATCGGAATATTGCCAAATTTCAACCAGTCGCCCACAAAACAGGAAGTGCGCTGCAAGTTCGCCGTACATGGAGCGATCTGCTCAAAACTTCACATGTGGGAGAAGAGACTCGGCCAGAAAACATCGGCACATGCAGGCAGCTGCGAGTGTGTGTGTGTGTGTCTTTTTTTACCCAGTCCTGGCGAAGTTGGTCCAGTATGCGATCATGTACCCAGACAGGTCTCTGTGGCGGTCGGCGTAGGCCTTGGGCGTGGTGAAAGGTTTACCGAACACAAACTGCAGGTCGTCGGCGTGGTCGGCTCCCACCCAGGCGTGGTAGGGTTTACCGGGCCCTGCCATCAAACTGGGCTCAGACAGTAGGTAAGAGAAGGTCCGGCCCGATCTGAGAGTCCAACACCATCACACACAGACTTCAACACTTAAACCTGAATTTACTCACAAGTCATTCAAGTTTTACAACCTTTCTTTATGTTATCCAGACATTATGAAGTGATTTATTTATATATAAAAGCATTATTATGCTTTTTGTGTCTTATGTATAACTAACATTAATATGTATATTAATGGTCCTTCTGAGCGTTATTAACTTAACTATAAGAGAACAAAATAAGCCTTATTTAACTATAACTAAGTATTTATTAACAATAACATTAAAAAGTATGCTTAAGTAATGTTTAATTATAGTGAAGTCATGATGATTTGGTGCTATTATAACATAAAAGACCATTTTCAAACGTTAGTTATTATCAGTTATTACTGTAAATAATAAGTATTAACTTCATAGATCATTGAATCGTGTATGAATTCACTTGAATGAGAAGAATAAATGGTTCGTAAACCTTATAAAAGTGTAACGAGTCGTGCTTACGCGGCGTGAGCAGCGTGCAGGTGAACGGCCGTCTGAGTGGGAACCAGGAAGATGAAATCAGTGCCGACGTCCACCGCCGTCCTCTTGATGTCCTCCTGACTCGGTGCGGACGTCCAGCCGGACGAGTACTCAGCGAAGGCGAGCTCTGCGCCAGCCGGACCCTTCTCCTCCGTGTACGCAGCGAGAAGACGCCGAACATCTTCTCTGCACACACATTTAGTTCAGATTTTTTGGGGGAATTTTGGAAAAAATTAAACATCAAAAACGCTTCTCTGCGAAGACGAGTGAGTCGTCCTCACACTGGAGTGTCCTGGCTCTTGTTGCCGAGCGACGGGATGTCCTGCATGGTGAAGAGGTGACCGTCCATGATGTTGACCCCGGCGATGAAGTCCACGTCGGCAGCGTTGTGGAACAGGTTTGCAGGATGATCAGGGAGGAAGTCTCCGTCCATCACAGGAGACAGAAGCAGGTTCCTCACGCCAGGGTCTGAGGTTTCATTCAAGAAAGAAAAACTAAACACACATTTGAAAATATTCACATTTAACAAGCTGAAAAATCACATTATAACTAAACTAAATAGATATCTGTCACACTATTCTACACATCTACCGTCGACCTCTGACCTTTCTGCTGCTGCAACAAGTGAATTTTCCCCCAATAAAATCTAATCTAATCTAATCTAATCTAATCCGACGTGAATTTTTTTTTAACCGTTATTGTTGAGATTTTAAGTGAACGTTGAATACAAAAGTCAAAAGAATGTTTATTTTGTCCATTATGGGTTACCGTAGAGACACGGAGGAGGTCCACGTAGAGCTGAACAGGCTCCTGATATAAATATTTCTAAATTATTTCTACTCAATTTTACACACTAAACCTTTCTCTTTGAACTGGGAAACTGCATGCAGGTCAGGTCTGGCGAAAATGTTCCCAGACTCGTGTGTCGCTCAAGGGCTCTATAGCGCCCCCTAAAGTGAAAACACAGGAAAAATTGAGTTCCACTGAATTTCCAGTAACTTGGTGGGAAAATGTAATTGACCAAGACGAAAAAAAAAAGTCCACCGTAACCATGGCCTCAATGCAACAGGAAGTCGGCTATTTAGAATTTTGGCGTTCATTTTGTATATATGCATGTAGATGAGTAATACATATGGAACTGCTGCATAATCAAGGTGATATATTATGACCCCGCCCACAAATGAGTCTATTTTAAGACAAACCCTCATAGTAAAAAATCACAATATCATTTGCATAAACAACAGTTTTCTCTGTCCAGTGAGAGAAATGAATATAATAGAATGAAATGGACGATTATCATTATTAATGTTATTATTATTATTATTATTATTATTAGTAGTAGATGTAGAGAGAGGAAATGCTCACGGTCTGGAGAGCCCTGCTGGATCATGGGTGAAGCCATGCAGAGAGTTTTGGCGTCGGTGGATCTCAGACAGTTGACCATCCTGTCATCAGTGGGACAGCCCACTTTCACAGCCACCTGGTCACATGATCAAATTCAGAGGACGAGTCAGAAGACGGAAAACATCCAAACATCCATCTATCTTTATCGTGTGTGTGTGTGTGTGCGACAGTGACCTCTGACCTCCTCTGTGACCTTGCGTGGGTTTCTGTTGAGAGCCCACGGACAGAGAGCGACGCCACTCTGTGAGATCGCTCTCCTGAACAGACCTCTGTTGTGAGGAGACAACATCTGTGTACAAGTACACACAGTATTGTATAAAGCAGTACTTAAAATATTCACATTTAAGAAACTGAAAAATCGATGAATGGAATAATCACGGCCTGATATTGTGATTTGGTTCAGGAAAAATTGCTCTAAAGTATTTTTTAGGGTGAAAAAACATGAAATTATTTACCCTTGATTACAAAGTGAGCTCATGCTTTTTTTTCTCCTCACCTGGAAATTGACACTAGCGCCACCTGCAGACTCTCCAAAGATGGTGATGTTGTCTTGGTCTCCTCCAAACGCGTGGATGTTTCTGTGAACCCAGGCGATGGCGGCGTGTTGGTCCCACAGACCATAGTTTCCTGTCACACACACACACACTCACTGTTCTTGTCACATTTCTCAGGTGAAACCTTGGTCCGTCTTGAACTCACCAGGTAAACCCGAGTCTCCGGTGCTGAGGAAGCCCAGCGTCCCCACGCGATATCCCACAGACACCACGATGACGTCGCCTCTGTCCGATATTTCCTGACCGCTGTACAGGAAGTTGTTGAGGAAGTTTGGACCCATGGATCCACCCACCATGAAGCCTCCTCCGTAGAACCAAACCATCACCGGGAGGTTGGACGACACTTGGAGAAGAACAAGAGAAGATTTGATGTTTTTCATCTGACAAACAAAAGTTCTCGTTCTATAATAGAGTTTAAAAAAGTACCGCGTCGACCGTGAGGAACCCAGATGTTGAGATAGAGACAGTCTTCACTTCCCCACGAGGACGTCTGCAGCACACTGAGCTGCAGACAGCGAGGAGCGAACTTTGTGGCCTTCAGGATGCCTGAGCAGAGAAACATGCTTTTATTCATTCCCTTTACAAGCTTTAGGAACACAATTTTATTATTATTTAAATTTAAAACATGTTTTAAATTGAATAAACATCGTTTCATGTCAAGTGTCTGTAGTAACAGTAACTTCTTCACTTCATTAATCTACGTACATTAAATAACACACTGTCACACACCTAATCTCTTTAAAATAAACAGATTGAACTTGATTAACTGTAATCAATGAACACAACTTCATATAAATTAGAAATGCAATTTCTAATTTCTGTTAGTTTAATTTAAACTATTTCATAGACAGTAACCCATTCATTACTTCATTATTCTTAATTAACTGACACAATTTAATTCACTTCACTTTGTTATTGTAATGAATTAACATCATTTCATAGAACTTGTTACTTTCATTTGCACAATTTCATGGATTGAATTAAATTAACACAATTTATTGATAACTTTAATTCAGTATCCACGTGCATTTCATATAACTTGAATTTTAGTTACATTTTAAATGCAGTAAGTATTCTCTATTAACAGGTTTTTAAAAAACTTAATTCCATTATTGAAATGAATGAACAATATAATTTACACATTTGTTAAACAAAACATTTGCAATTCAATTTAAACCAAACACAATTCCATATCATTTGTGAACTTGTTCGTATCTAAACTGCCCCAAATTCATTCATTCATTTAAATAAATGCACACAATTTAAAACTAACAAAAATTCACCTTAATCCATCGACACACAGTATGATTTAATTTATGTCATAGCAACTATATATGTGTGTGTGTATAAAGTTAAGCATGAAGGTCAGATTTGGATTAAACTCACCGCTCCAGCCTATGTGTGTGTGTGTGTAAAGGTTAAGAGTAAAGGTCAGATTAGGATTAAACTCACCACTCCAGCCTATGTGTGTGTGTGTGTGTGTAAAGGTTAAGAGTAAAGGTCAGATTAGGATTAAACTCACCGCTCCAGCCTATGTGTGTGTGTGTAAAGGTTAAGAGTAAAGGTCAGATTAGGATTAAACTCACCACTCCAGCCTGGATGAGGTCTGGGTTTCTCAAAAGTTCCAGGTTTGGCGGCAAAGGGAATTCCTTTGAAAACGTCCACGGAGCGGAAAAGACCAAGAGGAATATTGAGTCCCTGAACACTGCCCCCTGCTGTCTGGACCACGCCCAGCTGCAGACACACACACATACCATACACACACAACTTTGCTTAATATTAAAGAAAATCACCAGTGTCTTAGACATGATTTTAGGTGGATTTAAAGCATGACTAAGAGGGGACCTGAACATTTTTTTTATCTGCTGATAAATTGGTTTCACTTATTACAAATTATTTATTTCAGCATTTCTTAAATGAATATTCAATAAATATAAAGTTAATTTCACGCAAAACTTTACATACTTACTTTAATTTAAACAACTGACTGTAAACATCTTAAAATAAATATTTCTCACACTTCACACAAAAATCTTAAACTTTCATTTTGAATAATGTGATTTTTTTATTTAATTTTTATACCATATTTTATTGAATACTATTTAGTAATCATTTGTAAAGATTTTAAATGACTATTTCAGTTTTACAAAATATTGCATTTTCATAATTTTTATAGATGTATTTAAAAAAAAAATCTAATAAAAAAAAAAATCTGTTAAATACATTATTTACACTATATATATACTATATTTTGCTAATTTTAATCATAAAAGGAGCAGAGAAAGTTTAACTCTGGTCCTTTTTTCCAGAATAACTTTCAATATCTGGCAGTTATTTAGAATTTAACTGCAGTTGCACATGAACACCACATTGTGTGAAATTTGAAATGTGAAACCATATAAAAACAGATTTACAACATTTTTGGAGTTTTTGTCTCAATGGCCAAACAGGCCAACAAAAATGGAAACTATGTACAGGTGTGTTTTTTAAACTTGTTCCCTCTCTGGTGACAAAGATGCTCATTCTTCCTGCGACAAATGACCGCACAGCACAGCACAGCACAAACTGGATTTTTTTTAATTTGATGTCAGAATTACTTAAAAATGTTGTTTGGCCTGAAACACTCATGCATGTCTTTGTTATCAGTGAAAATAGATCCACACTCACAGAAGCTGCGGATGTTGTTCCCAGGAGGAAAACCAGTGGCAGCAGAATCTTCAGAGTCTCCATCCTGGACGACGTTCAGGAAACAGCAGACGCCTCCGCGTGTGTGGGTGTTTTTATACACACACACACGCACTGTTTACCCATGTTACATATATATGTACACATGCTGTACTATCTCTACTTTATGTTTCGCACGCACGCACACACACACACACACATAGACTGTTATATATTATCATATTGAATTGAATACTATTTAGTCATCTTTAGCAATGACAACATTTAACACTTACTTAAAAAATGTTTATGTGAATTTTACCATTTTTTTTAAAAATGTAAATCTTTCAAATCAATTGTTTTAAACATATTTTCTTTAATACTAAAGTCATATTAAAATATACCTCCTAACTAAATAATTTAATTTACTTTTTCAAATGACTTTTATAGTATATATATCTATCTCTCTCTCTCTCTCTATATATATATATATATATATCTCTATATATGTATATATATATATATATATGTATATATATATATATATATATATACATATATAAATATATATATATACAGTAAATTGTGGCCGTTGTGTGGTGTGTTATTATGTTGTTGTGTTTGTTGTGTAGAGCAGATTACAGGTGGTAAATATACAGATTTAAACTCTTTGATGGAAAAGCCAAAGCTGTTGATGTTGCTTTAAAAACACAGGTGGAGAAGTTCTCACATCCTTGAGTCTGTGATAAGATAAAAGCTCCAAAATAACTCATACATTTCCGCTGTTCCACAGTGGACAAACTAAGTAAACATGCTTTAAGTTTTGATGCCGATAGATTTCACACAGAGTACCATTAAAATCAACTCATCTCTTATTTTTTTTCTCCCCAAAATCTTTAAGACACGAAACGCTGGTGAAAACAGACGAAAATTTGCACGCAAGTCAGAACAAGTGAAAGAAATAAATGTTCAAATAAAATAAGAGAAATACATTATAATGATGCAGAATGCCTCAGTAGCGCCTCCTAAAGGTGTCCTGTAGGACAAAGCCCAAAGTAAGTGACACCAAATTAGACCAAATGTGGTGGAAACATGTCAAACACAACATGTTGTTTCCTAAATGAACGAACTTGACATATTTTTGATTGTAAATATTTGTAAATCCAGGCTAAAAACGTTAAAATTCTCAATTTAATCTGACTTGAAATATTCACATCTACCATTAATACTTTTCTATTTTCAAGTAAGTAAATAAAGTAAAAAATATAAACTCAAAACTGACTGTGAATTACTTTTTTTACAGTAAATTTCCATGGGAAACAGGAAACAAAATGCAGCTTTTTTTCGACTCATCAGTTGTTTGCATTTATTGTAGTTATTGCAGTGTGATTACTCTGAGATGACGGGGTTCAGGTTCGGCAGGACGCTGGTCCAGAAATTAACGTAACGCAGTCTCATCTTCTGTCCCACAGCGTTGTTGTTGTTCATTTTCGCGTGGATGTCCACAAACTTATGTCCGGTGCTGGTGAACAGGGGCCAGGTCACAGGCACGTCCAGCCCTCCTCTGTTAGGATCTCTGTGGACAGAAGACAAAAAGGTGGGACAGGCGTGAGTTCACTTCCTTTGAGTCACGTTTCATGTGTCGGCACAGTTATTTTACCCAGTTTTGGCAAAGTTGGTCCAGTAGGCGATCATGTAGCCGGAGACGTCGCGGTGGCGAGGCCAGTATCCCAGCGGCGTGCTGAACGGTTTCCCAAACACGTACTGTAGGTCGTCGGCGTGATCGGCTCCCATCCAACTGGGGTAGGGTTTGGCGATGCCACCCATGCGGTTGGGCTCGGAGAAGACGTAAGAGTACGTCCTCCCAGAACTTTGGTGAGACGAGGAAAAATGTGACGATCACAAAGAAGGACAGACAAAAGCAGAGCTCTTTGAGGTCTTCGTAAAGGTCTAGTGTGTAACTTTTAGGAGGCAGAAATCAAATATTCTGCTCATAAATGTGTAAACATTTCATGTGAGAGTTAGCGCTGTCAGTTAAACGCGTTATTAACGGTTATTTTTATAGTGAGATTAACGTTCTTTTTGGCCGAGCAAACTTAGTAGTTTTGTTTACTTGCTGTTGCAACAACTAGTAACGTTAGAAAAACTACAACACCACACTGGATCTAACTAGAGCGGAAACACAACAACAGGCACGCTGCACACGCTTGTTTGGGCTAAAGAGTAGTAGCTAACGTTGTGTTTGGAGTGGATGGCGAGCGCTGTGCGCTTCTCCGTCTCCAAGTCATGATGTCTGCAGTGTTACCAACCAAGCTGGCAGACCCCCAAACCGTAGTGAGGAGACCACCGAAGACCGCTAGCTCCTTTAGCTTGGATTAGCACGTTACGGCAACAACACATTAAATTACATACATTTTTATGTGAACTAAAGGTGAGTGCACTGACTTGCATTTTGAAGAGAGGGTTTGTTCAACATCTGATGCAAAACTGACAAAAAGAGGAAGAGGAAACGGCAGAAGAATCTTTCCTGGTATGTGAACGCTGACACCTCCCCTGTTGCAATCTGCAGTCTCACCACTAGATGCCACAATTTCTCACACAGTGGACACAGCATTTTTGTCTCGCGCCCAAACATTAATGCACAGTATTTATTCTTTTTTTTTCTTTCTTTCACCTATGGTCCCAGCTCGCCTCGGTTTAAGTTGGTTTTCCACTACAAAAAAGCATCTACTCAACGTGGGCGGAGTCATCACCGCATGGCTGCATGAAACTTCGGTGACTTGGACACAAACCAGTTACAGTGACTTGTAAATCAGCTGTTTTCAGTGAAAATGAATCATTAGAATCAGTTCATTACAAATATTTGCTCAGTACTTCCTCCACGAGCGGAGCACAGACTCCGTCGCTAAACACACCAGACTCCTCTGTTAAATATTGAGATTTTAGACATTTCCTTTGCTAAATGTTGGCGATTAAACCCACGTTTTTAGGATTGTTAAATCTTTTTAACTGATCTACAGTTCGGCACTGTTCGGCTTGATTCTTGTGTCGGACGTCTCTTTAGCAACGACCCTCTCTGACCAATCAGTGGCCAGCAGTCTGGTGACGTCGTGAAAGATCTGTCGAAGGACTCTTAAAGGCGTACCAGCGCTTCACGGCTCTCAGGGGCCACCAAAGAAAGCTTTGGTCAGATCAA
Organism: Solea solea; assembly: GCF_958295425.1. Classification (NCBI taxonomy): domain Eukaryota; kingdom Metazoa; phylum Chordata; class Actinopteri; order Pleuronectiformes; family Soleidae; genus Solea; species Solea solea. Next base: position 1,127,134 of record NC_081152.1, on the reverse strand, counting down.
GGGACCGACTTTGTGGGCGCCACGCCAGTGTTAAAGGAACTTTACGAGTTTAATATGTTATTGTTATTACTATACACGACATGTCTTTTGCATGACGCTGTTCTTACTTGGCATTGGAAGCATGAAGGTAGAGAGCAGCCTGTGCAGGAACCAGGAAGATGTAATCTGTTCCAATGGCAACAGCGGTTTTCTTGACGGTCTCTCGGTCTGGGTTTGATGCCCAGTGTGAGGTATATGTGGCGTAGGCATGGTCCAGACCAGCCTTTCCCTTTTCCTTAGTGTATGAAGCCAGAAGCCTCCTCACATCTTCGCTGCAGTGAGGGAAGGAGAAGATTGTAAATACTAAAAGGGACAAACACAGCTGTTCTGTCAGTGGTCCACACTGGATCGGAGCTCACATTGGAGTGTCCACCAGCTGGGAGTTGATTGAGGGAATGTCCACAGCAGTGAAGAGGTGTCCGTCCATGTCGTTAACTCCGATGATGTAGTCGACGTCGGCAGCGTTGTGGAACAGGTTGTGAAGCTGGTCAGGCAGGAAGTCGCCATCGATCACAGGAGACAGGAGCAGGTTTCCTACCACAGGATCTGACAGAGGAACGAGGCAACCACACACTCACTGAGAAACGGGAAGCCATAGATGTTTGAGGACACTCAGGACTGGTTTTTTTTGTTGTGGTTGTATGAGGTACTGCAACAGTTGGTGCTGACTGCACTGTGAGCGCCCCCTGCTGCTGGGAACCAGCATAAGACATGGACACTCACTTAAAGGGGACATATTATGCAAAATCAACTTTTTAACCATTTTAATACTTATATTTGGGACTCTGGGGGCCCTACCAGTCGCCAAAGTGTGGAAAAAGAATTCTCAGTCCTTTTTTCGTGGTCCCCCTTATTGTAAGTATAGGCGATAAAACACGTGATGTTGAATTCCCTGCGCTTATGACAGCAGCATGCGCATTTCACCGCAAATGTTACCAAAGACTTAGGGATAGCAACGCTGATCGCCACCGCTGATTGCCTGTGTCTCATTTGCATGTAAAGAGACCATGCACAAAACAGAGCGTTCTGAAAGGGGCGGGTTTAGCAGGGTTATTGAACTGCTATGGTGTTCCATCCTTATGGTATTTTGACCAAAGCATGTCACAGACATGTTCATTAGGACACCAGGGAACTATTTTAATGGGGGAAATAGGGTATAATATGTCCCCTTTAAGATTCACTCTGTTTAAGACTCAACATGTTCACGTCTTTATCTCACCGTGAGACAGAACTTTCCAACAGGAAATTGAAGTTTGTAAACCACTCACTCTCCCACACCAACCGCCATACAGAAAATCAGTGACTTGAACATCACACACACATACACACACACACAGGAGTTGTTGATCCACTGCTGCCTCCATCATTAAGTTCAAATGGTTTATTTAGTCACTTCCTTTGTTCAGATGGACCTCAGTGACACAAAGTGACCACACGAGGCAGCAGAGGACCAGCAGCTCCTGTGTCCCCGCGAGCTATAATCACAGATTTTCTCTATGGACTTTGGTGTGGGAGAGTGAGTGGTTTACAAACTTCAGTTTTCCTGTTGGAAAAGTGGGATAAAGACGTGAACATGGTCTTAAAGATATCGTAGACTTACACTGATTTTATTAACTGAGTCTTTTTTTAAGTCACGAAAACAGCACGTTTAATTAAAAAATGAAAACACAATCTAGGCTCGAGTATGAGGAGAGCAGCACTTACTGTCAGGTGAGCTGGACAGACTGAGAGTGCCGGCCATCGTTAATTGCTCAGGATCAGTCATCTTCAAACAGGCGGCCATGTTGTGGTCTGTGGGGCAGTTGACCTTCAGAGCAACCTGAGGAGAGGAAGCACTTTTACAGTTTCACAGCAACTCGGTTCATTATGAAAGTCCTATTAATTATCCTAACTGCAAGTTTGCAGAGAAATGAAGGAGCAGAGAAGAAACGTGGATTTACCTCCTCAGCAAACCTGCGCGGGTTCTTGTTGATGGCCCATGGGCAAAGTGCGACTCCACTCTGGGAGATAGCTCTCTTCAACAGACCTTTGTTGTAAGGAGTCAGGGTCTGTGGGGGACACATAAAAATACTTGATTTATGACCTTATGACCTTTATTTGAGTTGTAAATCATTGAGATGGAAATCTTTTACACCAGACCAAAACAGCTGGTCATTTACTGTTCAATAACAATAACAAACCACTCAGAAACAACACAGATCATATAATATAATAATATGACAAAAAAACTTAAAGGGGGAAACAAAACTAATTCAATTAAAGCATTTTTCATTCACAACATAGACATTTAAAATGTTCTCACATCAACCTCTCAAATCTTGTGTAAGAAGTAGTGACATCTAGTGGTGGGACAGCATATTGTAACAAACCGAGCACTCGTCCGGTTAGAAAGGATGTCATTCTTTTTTTGTTCATAAGTTTCTGCTTAAAAATAAATACACAATACATTTAAAGACAAGACCATATCGAGATTACAGTTACAAAACTAAACTTTTGAACGTGATTATACACTTACAAAAATATACTTTTTATTCAACATTCTCCGTAAAGCTCTGGCATATATTAGTGCTGTCAGTTAAAAGTGTTATTAACGGCGTTAACCCATCAATTTTTTATCGTGAGATTAACGTTCTTTTTGGACGAGCAAACTTTGTGGTTTTGTTCACATGCTGTTGCAACAACTAGTAACGTTAGAAAAACTACAACACCACACTGGATCTAGCTCGACCACAAACACAACAACAGGCACACTGCACACACTTGTTTGGGCTAAAGAGTAGTAGCTAGTAGTCGCTTCTCCGTCTCCAACGGGCTCTCCGTATCCAACGCAGCCTGGATCATTTGTCCACGCACTCCCCACATCCAAGTCATGATGTCTGCAGTGTTACCAACCAAGCTGGCAGACCCCCGAACCGTAGTGAGGAGACCACCGAAGACCGCTAGCTCCTTAAACTCGGATAAGCTCGTTACGGCAACGACACATTAAACCACTGCACTTTATTCACACACTGCAGGCTGATACACAGCCTCTCTTATTATTGTGCGGCTCTCACAATAAGAGGAATAAGTCACAATATGCAGGTGACAGAGATATTGTCTCATTAAAAAAACATCTGCACAAAGCAAGCAGATCCACTTTACTATGTTGATAAGAGCATTAAAATGAGAAGAAATAATGGGACATTTAGAATAGATACAAATGTGTTATTAATTGCGAGTTAACTATGACATTAATGCGATTAAATATTTTAATCATATGACAGCACCAATATATACAGTATATATGCCAATAAACCACCCTAAAGATCATGCATACGACTTCTCACCTGGAAGCTGACACTAGCGCCACCTGCAGACTCTCCAAAGATGGTGATGTTGTTGGGGTCTCCTCCAAACACGCGGATGTTCCTGTGGACCCAGGCGATGGCGGCTTGTTGGTCCCACAGACCGTAGTTTCCTGAGAAGAAGGTGGAACCGTTTATAGAATAGAATAGAATAGCCTTTATTGTCGTTATTTTGTGGACAACGAAATTTGGGTGCCACTCCCTTGGTGCAAAATACAAATATATAAATAACTATTTTAAAAGAGAAAATAGAAATATTAACAATAAAATAAGAATAAGAAATGTTGTTTACATTTTTTTCAGAAACTATGACTATGTATAAATTAACATAAGATAACAAAATATAGCAGCAAGACCGGTGTAAAAACAGAAAAAAGAAGGCACTTTAAAAGAGAGTTGTGGTTTTGTTATATACGCTTGTATTTAAGGTCAGTGTCCACCGGGCTTTCTTACGAATGTTATTTACCAGGTATCCCAGAGTCTCCAGTGCTCAGGAAGCCCAGTGTTCCCACACGGTATCCCAGGGTAACCACAATAACGTCCCCCCTGTCGGCAACCTCCTGACCACTGTACAGATAGTTGTCCAGGAAGTTAGCACCCATCGAGCCTCCGGCCAAGAAACCTCCTCCGTAGATCCAGACCATGACGGGCAGATTTGTGGACACTGGAGACCAAAGTCAATTCATGACTGTAAAATATCCATGGGTGGAAGACGCAGTAGCACAAAAGACACTTGCCATTATTATAACACAGCACATAAAGACTGGAATTAAAAAAAAAAAAAAAAAAAGTCTCAGTACTGCTCTGAAAAATGTCTCAACCAGAAGAGATGAGTTCAAAATGTAGATGCACAAACGTGGAGAGGAATTTGAAGACAGAGGACACAGATTTAGTCAAACACTGTATGTGTCAGAGTTAGATGTGTAATCATAGTTTACCTGAGCTACCATGAGGAACCCAGACGTTGAGATAAAGACAGTCCTCACTTCCTCTGTGGCCCGTCATGGGAAGGTTCACCTGAAGACATCTGCTCCTGAATTCAGTGGCCTTCAGGACTCCTGATGAGAAGAACATTCATGTCTAAACGACACACACAGTACCTTTCACGTTTATGATCTTATAACAAAATGGACAGATTTGCCTGGATAAACAAAGGCTGCTGGAATTAGTTCTTGAGCAGCATCATTGTAGAGAATATGGGATCCAGCGGGTAGAGGTTTCAGGGATCTACACTGTAAAATATGATCACGCCCAGGTTAAGTTAAGTGAAATTTCATATTTAAAACGTACGTATTCAAGAGTTAAACACTGAGAATGTGAGAATACAAAGTGTATCTGCTGTTTCACTGTACTTAACTGAATACTTTATCAATACCCCAGAGGAAATTAGGTCAGAGAAGAAAGATGAGAGGTGAAAGGTGAGAAAAATAACGACAAAAATAAACACGTAAAGTTAGAATTTACAGAAAACTTTACTTAAAATGTCAGTTATAAATGTAATTGAAATGATCCTCATTGTGATTTCAAAGTGTTTGCTTGACTGACGAAGACATAAAGGGTTAAGTTGCATGTGTTGGTACAAGATGTTTGAACTTTGATTCTGAAGTTGAACCACTTTGACGTTGGTCAGAGTGAACGCACCGTCCCAGCCAGGGTGACGCGTTGGTTTCTCAAACCTCCCGGGGATGTCTGCGAAGGGAATCCCTCTGAACACGTCCATGTGGCGGCGGAAACCAAGGCGGATGTTGTCGCCCTGCACCATGCCTCCCTCTGTGTACACCACCCCGAGCTGCACAAGACCAAGCACACCAGTGTTTGCATGAGTGAATTCAGGCGTGATTTCTTAAATCACCAGCACAGACTCACCGAGGTCCCACAGACCGACTCCAGGAACACAGCAGCCGCAGCTACCAAACTCAACAGCATCGCCATCATCAACGTCTTCAAGTTTGAGAACCAGGTTGATCTGAGCTTTATAAAGACCACCACCTCCTCTGAACATGTGACCAGTGGGCAGTGGCTGGACCGGCTGTTTCCTCACCGTTTACATAGCATATCACGCCAAACTTCACCTTCACGCGTAAACGAGAGTAACCCCAACCCTGAACACGTGTTTTAGATCAGCGGTTCCCAAAGACTGGGCCGGGGACCTACACATGGGTCGAAAAGATTTTTTGGGGGGGTCCGCAAAACAAGTTTGCTGAATTTTCCCAACATTTTAGTTAAGAATTGTGTGTAAATCTTTTATAAATAACAAGTAAGATCTCTTACAGTTTATCCATTGCACACAAAGTACTGATCCATTTTTATCTGTGGACATGTTGCTGCGCTATTTATGTGTGCAAAATACCACATACAGCGGTTTTGGTGCTGGTATTGCAGCTCCTCACTGAAGCTCTGGTCAGTTTTTACAGATGAACTCATGTTGTCATGTTAACCAGACACAGACACTCTGTCCTCTCCGCTCACCATGTAGACGAGCAGCAGCAGTGTTTCATAACCAGATGGACCGGCTCTCAAACATGTTTGGCGTCAGATAAGATAAAAGTATCAGAACGAGACGGTGAGATGATCCAGACTGAAGCAGTTGCTGTTTGTGGAGTGAAAATAAGGTGATACCACGAAATCTGTTCTTTTTTCTTTTGCTAAATTCCATTTTATTTATCTATTTTAAGTTCTTTAAATGGTGTTTTATCTGATTTAACTTTATCAGCTCCTATTGCAGGCTGTTTGAGATATTTTTGAATTTCATAACCATTTACATTGACGTATTTGTGAAGCATTGATGCCAAGCAAACTTGGCCGGAATTATCTTTATAAAACAAGAACATTTATTATATTAAAGAATATTTTAGTAGGGATGATTTTGCAGTGCTGAATCTGTTCATTGGCCACACGGTTGGTGCAGAGGTTAGCACTCTTGCCTTTGCAGCAAGGAGACCCGGGTTTGAGCCCCAGTTGGAACAAGGGTTGGAACCTTTGCATGTTCTCCCCGTGTGTGCATGGGTTCTCTCCGGGTTCTCCAGCAGTCCCAAAACATGCAAAATGGGGATTAGTTAAATTGGACACTATCGCCCTATGTCAGCTGAAACTGACACAGCACCTCCCGCAACTCCCTCCTGGTGGAGGGTAAAGCAGTAGAAAATGGATGGATGAAATTTGTTCATCTTTGATAGGATTGGAGTTTTGGCTTTTCTGCCACTGTAACGTCAAACCAAAAGGGTCACATGAGGGCGACGTTTAGCTAAATATAAGATTTAACAAATTCAGTTAAATGTACAATAAAACCAAGGACATGGCCATCAAACGAAAAACTCCAGACACTTCTGCCGTGGAGAGTCTGCTTGCACTGTATGGACAGTGGTGGATAACAATTGAATATAAACATACATACTGTACATACATACATACATGCCCTGCTCCACACTCCTACTCTGGCTGGTCAGCTGCTGCTGTGGACAAAAGAAAAATCAAAAATTAAAGTATATTTGTCTATCAACCAAACATTTGAAGTAAAAGTCAAAGCATATGTACACTTAATACCTCAGTGTGTTTGGTCCAACATGTGTCTTGAACAAGGTCTCCATGACTTTGACTTTTCACCACCAAGTGAACGTCAGTAGCAGTTGTAATGAAATTCCCTTCAAGTATATCACACATTTTAGACGTACACTATCGTCTGATATGACAAGAGAGACGCGAGGTCACATTCACCTTTTCGACCGTCTGACGCTGTCAGAGCGCATATTTAACTTGAATAAAGAGACACAAACATGTAGAAAAGCCACATACTGTATATCTAAGATTTAATTCACATTTTACCAAAACAAATACAATAATATTAACAGTCAAGTCATCAGAACAGTCCTTTGTTAAATATAATCCAGGATTTCTGTCTCCATCTCATTTTCACTTCCCTCCGATGGCTGAAAATCTTCATCGTCATCATCATTGTCTTCATTCTCCTCCTCCACCTCCACCTCCTCCTCCTCCCCCTCATTATCCACAACTCCCTGTGTGGATTTTAAACTTGTGCGTTTGCGTGTGCTTCTCCTCGGGACTACTGGCACCACTGAGGGACAAAAATATCTTCAGATAACATAACAAGAGCTTGGCCATGTCGTGTCTTTCTACCAGTGTAGAGAAGTAGGTTTTTTCAACGTGTGAATATGATTTTCTGTCATTTCTTAAACCTACAATATCTTAAACATATCATTTGCCATTTTATCTCACGGTCACACAGCCTTTTTCGTTGTGAAAACTGGATTCCGTCTCTCCCACACCAATCCCCACAGATAAAATCAGTGATTTTAGCTGCGGGGACACAGGAGCTGCTGGTCCTCTGCTGCCTCGTGTGGTCACTTTATGTCACTGAGGTCAATCTGAACAAAAGGATTGCAAACACTGAAGTGACAAAATAAGACATTTGAACTTAGTGATGGAGGCAGCAGTGGATCAACAATTCTTGTGGGTGTGATGTTAATATCACTGTGGACTTTGGTGTGGGAGAGTGAGTGGTTTACAAACTTCAGTTACTCGTTGGAAAAGTCTGTCTCACAGTGAGATGAAGACGTTGAACATATTTTTTAGTATAGATTTTGGGACTCGAGCCTCCAGCAGTACTAGGTACGAGCGGCAGGTGGCGCCACTGCTCGTGCCGCTGCTGCTACTAACAGCACTGCCTCTGCATGTCTCACCTGGTCTCTGCGCGCGGATGATTGTCTTAATCATGGATGACATCATGTCCCTCAGTTTGTCCGTGGTGCCGAAAGCACACCAACCGTCCCGCTCGTAACACACCTGCTCGTCCTCACTTTTTATCTCAATCGCCTGTTTGATACTGGAAACACACAAATACAATAATACAATACTTCTGTATTGGAATGATTAGACCTTGGTGGGGATCTGAATCCAGAATACACAATTTAGGGGACCTAGCAGACATTTGTGCTCTCTCAGGACTTTCTTTGGTGACTAAATGAGTAACTGTATTCATTATAATTAATAGTTAATTATGAAGTACAGATATACTTTCACTTTAATAATCCCTGAAGATAAATTTATAAGATAATTGGCGAGCCACAAAGTAACTCCAGCTAAACCTGGCTTTAAAAGCTGCAACATCTTATGTTAATACATTTAAAATACAGTTTCAAGCATATTTAGATGCTAATACTTGATTGATGATCTGATACCATTTCTCACAGTGGACGAAAAATCTTAAAATGACTGCTCCTCAAGTCCCTTATTTTGACATTACTAAAATTAACTGGTTAAATCATAATCTAAAAACTTAAAAAACATAAAACCTGGGTTTTAAAAAAGGAGCCGTTAGGGATCGACATGACCAAACAGAAGGACAGAAATGGTGTCAGACTCCGTACCTGTCCACATGCAGATCACAGAGCTGGTAAAACATCTGTCTGTGAGGAGGCAACATTCCCTCTTTGAAGATGTATGCCGACTCCTGAGGGGACGACACACACACAAACACACACACACACAAACAAACACACACACACGGCAGTATCAGCAACACAAGCTTCAAACCACGACGCCTGTCTGTCTCTCTGAAGCTGGACCTTCACTCACCTTCAGCTGGAACGTGTGTGGAGCCGTTTCTCGACTGGTACTCGCTCCTTCCTGACCTGGAAGGTCCATCACGCTGGCTGCCTGAGGACCTGGAAATCACACGGCAACAAAAGCTTTAATTATAACTCTATGAACGTTGTCTGTATAGCTTTCTCTCCCTCTGTTCCTCACTCACTCACTCACTGATTGAGTTGATCATACGTTGGAAGCTTGTTTGGTTGTTTATGGAAGTTTAGGAAAACGATTGTTCTCAAATGATCTCCAAATTATTTGCACAATTAACGGATGAGTTCTTTGTTATAAATAAGTGGTTTAAGTTTTCCAAAATTCTTCTGATAAAAAAGTGCCAATGTGTGACTTTTAACTTTAAATTTCTCTACAATTGTACAGTAAAAATGTCTGATTTCAAGTAGAGCTGAAACGTTTAATCGATTATTAAATTAATTAACAACTATTTTGATAATAGATTCATCGGTTTGAAGCTTTTTTCATGATGAAACAAGATTTCTGATTGTTTAAGCTTCTTAAATGTTTCTTTGCTCTAATAGTAAATTTTTTTGTTTGTGTTTTTTGTTTGTGGACAAAACAAGACATTTGAGAACATCATAATTTCCAGGTTAGACGAACACCGATCAACATTTTTTCAGGTTTTCTGATATTTTATGGACCAAACGATTAATCGAGAAAATAGTCGTCATATAAATCGATAATGAAAATAATCGTTATTTGCAGCTTTACTTTCAAGTATGATAGTCATAGATGTCTTACATAAAGCCTAATCAGTCAAATTTGGGTTTTATTCCATCTTAAATTTGAGAATAAGAATAAATGTCTTTAAGAAGCTTCTTGCAGCTGTTGTGTATGTTGAAGAGAACACACACCTTGCTCATGTTGTTTTTTATGGAGGACGGAAATAATACCGTTTAATAAATAGATAAATACGATGGGCGAGTTAACAGATAAAATAAATAAATGATGCACTGCAACACAGGACCATGAAATAATTAATTAAATAGTGAAATAATGACCTTGTATTAAATTAACTTTTAATTATTTATTTATTTATTTATTTATCTAATTCATTAATGACACATTTAAGTAATTATGTAATAGTGTTTATTTATTTAATAAATTAATTAATTACAGATTTATGTAATTATTTCATGGAGTATTTATTTATTTAGTTTTGGCACTTTGCGTCCTCCATAGTTTTCTGCCACTCACCTGTCTTGTTGACTGTGATGGGCAGACTGTAGTCGAGTGTACTCCTCTTGGCTTTGACTGGCAGCTCAGATGGTGAATAACCTGCATGAGGAAGCAGCCATGCGTAAAATAAAATGTCAAAAAATGTTCTTTTCAAATAGGGGTGCAACGGATCAAAAAACTCACGGATCGGATCGTTCCGCGGATCAGAGTCACGGATCAGATCATTTTTCGGATCAGCAAAAAAAGTCTGGCACAATATTTTCACTGAACTGGGTGCACGACAGCGCACCGTCGTAACGTGGCTCAAGCACTTTCAGCATGTGTTTAAAGCCCTCGTTTTGCACAACCGAATATGGCCTCATGTCTGCACATATAAACACACTGATAGGGTTTGTGATGTCTGATTGTGCAGCAAGGGGCTGCTTAAATGCCGCGGTGATAAGCGGTTGTTGAGCAGCCTTTGTTTTCACTCCTGTCAGTGAAACACCGGGATGATGTCGCTTCAAATGCGTGGCCAATGCTTGATGTGTTTCCACTGTCATATGACTTTCTTGTGCTACAGTGCCGACACACCGTCACGGTTTTATCCACTAACCGCTTTCCTTCGTCATTATATTTGACAGGGAAGCCAAAATGCTCCCATACAGGGGATTTAAATGACACGGGGCGTTCAAGCTCCTCCGTTCCTCCGCTCGCCATGACCACGCTGTGTGTGCGCACAACTTTTTTATTTTTTCATAAATCAATCCGCGGATCACGTGTGTGCCGAACCGAAGATATTGATCCGAACGGATCACGGATCAATGATGATCCGTTGCACCACTATTTTCAAATGTACAGTATTCAGTTTTAATGACTTCCTTGTGATATGAAGCAAAGATGTAACTGAACAGGCTTAAATGTAACCTGCTGTTAAAAACCTGCACAAACCCTGTTCCCCCCCCCGCTAAATTCACCCTAATGTTTTGCATGGGTTCAGGTCTCGGGCTCGTACCGTGTTTGGTGCTGAAGCGGATCCTGAAGTCCAGCATCTGGTATTTCTTGGACCCTCTGTCTTTTCGGGGGTCGTAGCCCAGCTTCACCCACAGACTTCTCCACGGTCCCGTCACCTGCCACATGATGTTTAACTCAGGTTTAGGGAAAGTGAAGAGTCCCAGTTATTCAGGTGATTACATCCTCGCATGTGTAGATAGAGGTGAGTGGACTTAGCAGATGGACGTTTTGCAAGTTTGATTTCTGTCAAATCGAAGTCCTCAGAATTAGCTGTGACTATGTCGCCCCCTAGCTGCAGAACCGTGTAACAACAACAGGGTTCCTACAGTTAAAAGCAAGTTCTATTTAAGACTTTTAAGACTTTTTCCCACTTGGAGCGAAATTTAAGACCAATTTTACAGTAAACAAAAACACATTAGTTAGGGACAACTTTTCCCAAATGTTTATTTCATGCCTTTTAAGACTTTTTAAGTCGGGAAGATTAATCCTAATCTTGTCCAGACTGACCTAAACAAATTAGAAGTTGACCTCAATAAGAAACGGCTGTTTAAAGTAAAATGGCCTCCTTCCTGTTGGGTTTAGGTGAGAATTCGGGGAGGAAAATACTGGGAATATTCAAAGTTGGAAGGTTTCCATTGGAATTAAAGGGAGTGAAGTGGACATTTTTTTAATTGAATTTCCCAAATTCCCAAACAGCTCTATGTTTTAACTTCAGGTTTTGCCAAAATTAAAGTGTTTTATTTACTTTTTTACTACATTTTAGTCCCACTGCAATATTGTTCTTCTAAATTCTGTTATTTATAACGTGTCGACAGTTAGTTATACTGCGGCTGTTGACCTTTGACCCCTCAGCTCACCATGTAGTAGGCAAAAACGGGCAGCAGCAGTTTGAGTTTCTCGGGGTGGATGTTGATGCTGGCCCTCACCGCGTTCCGGGACCAGATGGGCCGACTCTCAAACATCTAGACACAAAAGTTTGGTTTCAGATAAGACACAGAGTCAGTGTGAGGTTACATAGCAAGCACACACACAGACACACAAACCTTTCTCATCTGTTCCTCTGCCTCTTTGTCCGAGTCCTTCACTCTGATTCGTGTCCAGTTGAGCTTGGCTGCCTCCAGACACTCCGACGGCACGGTGGCGTCGGTGAAGCTGACAAAAATGGCGTTGTTGGGTCGACGAGTGCGATTCTGACTGATGAAGTTGTTCTTTTTGATGGCCGAAAGACTACAGACAACAGAGTGAAGAGGAAACAGAACTATTATTTTCTCCATAAGCTGCATCATTGTTGTTGTCACAGTAAAGAATATAGAGTTTCTATAAAAATATCTGGAAAAATAAACGGGATTAGCTCATCTCAATGGCTGCAGTTTTTCTATGTTTGGTTGTGAGTAAAATCCTCAATTCATCAGTTATTAAAATAGGACTGTAACTAACGACTATTTTCACAATTATTCGACATGTTTTTTGGTTCATAAAATGTCATAAACTGTAGATCAGTGTTTGTCAAACCTGGAAATGATGAGGTTCTCAAATGTCTTGTTTTTGTCCACAGATCAAAATGTTTTTATGGAGCAAAGAAACCAAAATATATTCACATTTAAGCTGAAGAATCTGAAAAATCGTTTTAATTCTTTTTAAAAAAGAAAGAAAAAAAACTCCAACCAATTTAATCGATTACCATATTTGATGAGTCATTCATTAATCTAGTAATCGTTGCAATCGCTTATTTACAAAACACAGTTCTTTGGTTTCAGCTTCTGGTTTGTGAAACATTTCCCAAAGGGAACATCAAAACAAGGTCAAAGGGCACAGGAAGCTAAGTCAACCTGAAAATGGTAGTTCTCCCACAGACTGACCTTTGGAGGACGTCAGGTCGGTATAAATAATCCACGGGAGTGTCGAGGCGAGAGAAGATGGCTGGTGGTAGAAAGTGAGGCATGGGCTGATCAAAGAACTCCTGGTTCTCTGACTTGCGAAGGATGATCTTGTCGTACAGAGACGAGTGTTTCCCTGCGTCTGAATGAACAGCCAGGTACTGGAAGTCTGCCATTCCTGAAACACACACCACACAACGGCATCAGGAACCTGGGAACTACATGCATGGATTAGTAGGTAGGTTAAATTGGTAGAATATGTTGGTATGGTCAGTAGGGGGGTAGGTGGTAAGACCAGTACAGTAGGTTAGTGGGTAGGTAAAGTCAGTAGGTAACTTGGTAGATAAGGTCAGAAGGTTAGGTTAGTGAGTAGGTAGGTTGGTAGGTAAAGTCAGTAGGTAGCTAGGTAGATAGTAAGGTCAGTAGTGTAGGTTAGTGAATAGGTCGGTGGGTAGGTTAAGTCAGTAGGTAACTAGGTAGATAAGGTCAGAAGGTTAGGTTAGTGAGTAGGTAGGTTGGTAGGTAAAGTTAGTAGGTAGCTAGGTAGATATGACCAGTAGGGTAGGTAGGTGAGTAGGTAGGTCAATAGGTAAGAACTAGGGAGATACGGTCGGTAGTGTGGGTAGATATAAGAAATAGAAGATATGAGACAAAAACAAACATATATTGTACATGTTAAGAAAAATGAAATACAAAATATGTCGAAAATGTAAACAGCTATACAAGAGGAAGAACATATTACATTAAAATATAAAATATTACAACAATGTGCAAAAGGTAATGTCATACACCACAGCTATACAAGGAATTAAAACATCTTAAATGCAACCATATGAACAATATTAACATTGAATACTGTATAAAGTGCAAGTGTGCAGTTTTGGGCAAAGTTATTAAGGTGCAGGTTTTTTTTGCAGTTGATAGGGGACAATGTTTTTGTGTCATATACAGGGGTTCATAGAGAGGACAAACCTTGGAATTTATATGTTGTTGCTATGACTCCCATCACATCCATGTGCACCTCAACATCCTTGGGGTCTTTCTTCCGCACGCGACGTCTCACTTTGAGGAGGAGGTTACTGGACGGGAAGCGGTTTCCACACAGAGGGTGACAGAACGGGTCCTGAGGACGGAAACGCAGCTCCAGTCGTCTGTTGGGGTGAGCGAAGGTCTGTGGATTCAACACAAAAACACAGCAGTTATCACTTCATCAGGAAATAATCCAAATCAAAACAGGACTGAGTGCAATATACAAATCCAAAAGACACTGCAGTTATTTCATTGAGACATCACTTATGTATTCTTGCTCTTTTAATGATAAAACTTCTCAAAACTTTGAAAACAAAACCTCGGTTTCACTGCTAACATAGACTTAATCTCCATTTGTCGAGGTTTGTGTCGACGTCTTTTGCGTTGTGTTGGTTTTGCAATGACGATAAATTCCCATTATATTGTGCAGCCCAATAAGTAAATAAGTAAAAATCAGTCGTAGTGATTATTAAAAAATGTCAAAAAACACCCGAATAATTGTTCGAGAATAGGGTCAACAAACGTATAGCCTATAGTTTCTTAAGCAAATGAATACTGGGCCAAACAGCCTATCTTCATCAAGCAAAACCTTTTTTCTACAAAGCTTTTTTCTTCTAATATAAACTATTTAACATTCTACAAAAATGGCAAATTTAAGAGACATTTTGGTTTAAAAAAGGAACAGAATGTTACTGGTGTCTGCTCTTTGACTCATCTATTTTCAGAATAAAGGCTCGTAATTCTGCATGACTTTTTCATTTCTGTGAAAAAATTTTTTTTAAAAAAATCACATTTTGGCCGCACAATTCAAATAACTCATAAACATGTTGTAATAATAATAATAATAATGACAATAATAATAATAGAGCAAAACACATTTATATAAAACAATTGGAGGGTTGAGGTTTTATCAGACTCTTAATCACTACTTTTTATCAGGTTTTATTGTGGTTTATTGTTTGGATGTTACTTTTATCCATGTTGTATGTCTTTCAATTTACTTTGTTTGCTTTACATGTATTTTAATGGCTCGTGGGAGCGTTAGGTCTTTTATTTAATATTTGTATAATAATTTGGTCCACTGTGGTTGTTTTAAAGTGCTTTACAAATAAAGTTGAATTGGACAATAATAGAAAAAGCAGTTTTGTTTTATTAACTCATAACATTTCCTACGATTATTTGAGGCCAAAATAGGTGTAGTTTATTCATTCCCTTCGCCCCACCTGCAGTCCCTCCAGTGCACAGCAGGGGGCGTCGGTCGAAAGCTACCACCATAGCCGTTAGCTACATTCGTGTCCCGGCGGACTTTTAACCCGTGTTTACTCACTTTAGACACCACTTTTTCTCCACCGAGAGTCTCCAGCATGTTGGTGGTGCTGTTCACCACCGCAGGATACTCCACACACACCAGCCTGTTGTCAGACAACTCTACCGTGGACGAAGCTCCGGGAACGTCCTCGTCTCCAGGCGGACAGGAAACAGCAGTGAGCTCCTTCAGAATGAAGTTCAGCCGCGGCTTGTTACACTCCTCCATTCTGGCTCCAGATTAAACGAGACACCGGGGTATATCAGGGTTTTTAATCCGAGAGTGTTTTTAATCCAACTAACACCCGAAGGCGTGAAGAAAAGCCCGCCAAAACATCCACCGTCTAATGTGTACACAGACACTGCGACGGCAGCGCGAGCGTGTGTCCGTGTACAAAATAAGTGCGGGTGGAAACGCGTGTCAAGCACGAATAACGTTCCGCGAGAACAGAAAAAAACACTTAATTTTGAAAAACTGAAATAGTGACAATTAATAATTTTTTCACGCACTGGTTTGGATAGTTTTTAATTTTTTGATAGGTAAATTGTACCTGTCAAACATTTTAATGCCAAATACCAGCTGAGAAAATATTGATCTCTCTCAGTAAAACGTTAAAATACAGTGGTGTAAATAGAGCGAGCAAAGGCAAGAGGTAGATTTAGGTAGATCAGGAGCAAGAGACTCTAATTATGATTACATACTTCATTATTTTATCTATTATAATATCATAATCATGGCAGGAAAGTAAAAAGATTTTGTGTGATCCCGTAATGTCATGAAAATATGAGTTACAAAGAAAGCTATAGTTATTTATTTTTATTTATTGATATCTCTTGGTTAAATTTTTTTTTCTTTTCTACTTAACGATGACAGTGAAGTGTCTAACTTCAAAACTTGTGCAACCATATTGAAATGGGAAATATATTTTGTTTAACTCTCAAACAAGACATAGAAAATGAAACAAAACATCATCATTAATGTGAATGTTTACATCAGTGCTAATTTCCACCAGTATTATTAGGTTAAATGCTTGCTGTGAATTTTGTGTCACAATAAAAACACATACACATACATATTATTTGAACACAATGAAACTTAAGCTGAAAACAATACAGCCTGTTGCTACTCAGCATCTGGCCACACGAGGGCAGTGTTTAACCAAATGTAATGCAGTCAAGCCTGCAGGAATAATAATTACAAAAAAAATCATGTTTGTTAAAGGTTGCATAAGTGAATTCTCCTGAATTCACTTTCAGGACTTTAATTAGCGATGCGCACAGGTCACTTCCTGGTTTACAATAATCCAGATTATCTCCTGTCGTCTGTCAGACAAAGATGCAGAGACAGTTCGAGTGTCTCACGACCAATTATAGAACTTTGAGGAAGGAACGAAACTAAAACAACAACTAAAGGACAATGCACCCTGGGAGTTTGAATCGATCATTTTACCTCCATTTTAACTCCAAACTGACAGGAAGTGAAGGAGCTGGTTTACACTCCAGCGGAAGTTGTAAGTTTGTGCATGTCGTCATTTGAATCTGAATTGATGTGTTGTTATTAGAGCGTTTGAAGCCGGCTCCAGTGTTGTGAGAGCGAGCTCAGTAAAGAGGATTTGCGTGCTGTCCCTCCCTGGAACTGTCAACACGCGGTCACCCCCTCAGAGCACGGAGACGATTCAACACATGTGTCACCGTGTGTTTACCCAGGAACTTAAGTTGCTATTATAGAGGCAGTTACAGTCTGATGTGACTCTCTGTGTTTACTTTGATTCTAGTTTGCCTTCTTTTCTCATGTCTTGTCAGCGAGCAGCGAAAACCAACACGAGATTTAACAAACGAGCGACGCTCTCATTTTCACCGTGCACTGACTTTTCTGACAGTCGTGTCACTTTATTTTAAAATGAAGAAGACGACGTGGTGTTCTGGTGAAGTGTGGATTATGATGCACTTGAGTTGTGGACAGAATACCAGTCAGTGTGTTGACATTTTCGCGTTACATTTGACATTTGGGAAAATAAAATCCTCAGTTAAACAGCAGCTTGTTTAGCATCACGGCAAATATTGACCAAATTATCAGACTGTCTCTGAATTTTACTTCAACTACAAGGATGAGTTTAGCATAGCTTTGCTTAGTTTAGTTATTGATTAAAACGGCTAATTCTGATATAATATACGATAGTGTTGAAGAGTGTTGAAAGGATGTCACTATCAAGTTATGCAGATGATATTTCAATTTATTTATTTATTTCACATAATTTGGATTCCAGAAAATTAACTGAAACTCATCAGTCTGTCACTGATAAGGATAAATTTAGTTGAACTTTGCTAATTCTTTATAATTATAGGGCGAACCCTGTATGAAGATGAAACCTGAAATAATTTCATTTATATATAAACACACAAGTTCATATTTTCTGGTAACAACCTTTTAAGTCAAGTATTTTAAAGCAAAAAAATTAAAGATTAAAATCTAATGATCATTCATTGTTTATTATTTCACATAATTTGGTTTCCCCAAAAATCTGATTCATGATTTGATGAGAAGGAAAATGTCTGAGTGATTTTACCACAGGTTTTAGTTATGATTATTTATATAGGATTTGTATCTTAATGAAATATTGAAGTCACTGAAGTCCCTGTTTTCCAGGGACTGTCTTCAAATGTCAATGTGCATGTATGCAGATGATAACGCAAAATAATAATAATTTTAATCACTGTTTAGGGATTAGGTAAATTGGACACTCTAAATTGACCATAGGATTGAGTGTGAGAGTGAATGGTTGTTTGTCTCTATGTGTGTGTGGCCCTGCGATGGACTGGCGAACTGTCCAGGGTGTACCCCGCCTATCGCCCCATGTAGCTGAGATTGGCACAGCACCCCCCGCGACCCTCTGGTTGAGGATAAAGCGGTAGATGATGACTGATAATCACTGTTTATTTCTTAATTAATTTATTATTAAAATGGGTTATTAAAAAATATGTATATAAATATACATATATATATATATATATATATATATATATATATATATATATATATGACAGGAAAATGTCTCAGTATGGTGGACATGTTTGTTTGTCTTTGTTAAGCTAACTAGGTTGATGAAGTAAATGTGTGTTAGTTTGAGGCTGTGTCATAATAATAACTCGTCATAAATGAAAGTATGTGATGTAAAAAAAACAACAAAAAAACCATATTGTCAGTTAATTATTCTCTGTCTTTCTCACTCAGTGTTCAGCTTTGACTCCTGAGGGAAATCTCGTCACTTTTCTAGCTGGGTTAGCATCTGTAGCCAGTGTGTGTTATTTGCAGAGCAGGTGTGGCATTCAGTGGATTTTTATTATTTGTCTTATTCCAAACCGTGAGAAGTGCTGATTTTGTTGGCTTTATTTAATTTTCTTGAAGGTGGTTTTCAGATAATCTTTCTTTGTGGGGCCTGTTTTTCCAAAAATAGCATTTTATAAACTATACAGTTTTTGAAACACTTTAGACGCTCATTGAGCCTGCAGGTCATTTCAGCCTCAGGAAAAGGTGTTGTGTTTGTGTGGAGCTGTGTCACAGTTTCACTCATCATCATATCATAAATCATGTGATTTTCCTGCGTCCACAAATTAAAACTAAAACATTTAGATTTAGACTCCTGTACCTATAGCAACGTTAGCGATTATAGCCAGTGTACATTATTAGTCATCATCAGTTTCATTTTTCCTCTGAATCGATTTATTTTGTCAGATTCTTCAATCTTCTGCTCATGTCAGATAAGTAGGTGCATCATCAGCGTAGAGCTTCATCCACACAGTGACAGACAGACAGACAGTGAAAGACAGACAGACAGACAGAGTCAGTGACAGACAGAGTCAGTGACAGACAGGCAGGCAGGCAGGCAGACAGACACAGACAGTGACAGACAGACAGTCAGTGACAGACAGGCAGACAGACAGTGACAGACAGACAGTCAGTGACAGACAGTGACAGACAGACAGTCAGTGACAGTCAGACACAGAAAGACAGACAGACAGTGACAGTCAGACAGACAGTCAGTGACAGGCAGGCAGGCAGACAGTCAGGCAGGCAGACACAGACAGTGACAGACAGACAGACAGACAGTCAGTGACAGGCAGGCAGACAGTGACAGACAGACAGACAGTGACAGACAGACAGTGACAGACAGTCAGACACAGTCAGTGACAGACAGACAGTCAGTCAGTGCAGGTTGTTGTTCTGTGGCGGTGTGAGGAGGCGGGACCAGCAGACACTGACTGACAATCTGTTGTTTGCTGTGGTGAAGATGCTGATGATATTTTTTGCCTTGTCTCTTGTTTCCGCTCATGCAGCTCGTGCAGCTCGTGCAGCTGTGGGCGTGTGATATCGGAGTGAAGGCCGTGTCGGCTCCTCCCTGTGTCTGTGCTGCCTGTTCCGGCCGTTACAGCGTGCGGTCCACATGATAACCTTATCACTCTGCTTCCATCACTGGGTTCACACTGGAAGAGCCTGCTCGCCTCAGATTTCATCCCCACACTCTTCACCCTCACTCATTCACTCACTCACTCACTGCTGTATGTGTACATGCCCGTGTTTGGCTGTGTGATGTCAAAATAGGCCACACCCACAAACCCTGGCCCAAATTTCAAAACGAAAGATGATTACCAGTGATTTCTGCACAGAGAGAGTGTTTGTTTGTTTCTGACTACTGTAGTTTAATCTGAGTACTGTAGTTTAATCTGAGAATTGTAGTTTAATCTGAGTTAATATGAGAACTGTAGTTTAATCTGAGTACTGTAGTATAATATGAGTTAATATGGGTACTGTAGTTAATCCGAGTACTGTAGTTAATCTGAGTTAATCTGAGTCCTGTAGTTTAATCTGAGTCCTGTAGTTAATCTGAGTACTGTAGTTGAATCTGAGTACTGTAGTTTAATCTGAGAATTGTAGTTTAATCTGAGTTAATATGAGAACTGTAGTTTAATCTGAGTACTGTAGTATAATATGAGATAATATGGGTACTGTAGTTAATCCGAGTACTGTAGTTAATCTGAGTTAATCTGAGTCCTGTAGTTTAATCTGAGTCCTGTAGTTAATCTGAGTACTGTAGTTGAATCTGAATCCTGTATAATCTGAGTACTGTAATTTAATCTGAGTCCTGTAGTTAATATGACTCCTGTAGTTAATCTGAGTACTGTAGTTTAATCTGAGTACTATAGTTTAATCTAAATACTGTAGTTAATATGAGTGCTGTAGTTTAATCGGAGTACTGTAGTTTAATCTAAGTACTGAAGTTAATCTGAGTACTGTAGTTTAATCTGAGTACTATAATTTAATCTAAGTACTGTAGTTAATATGAGTGATGTAGTTTAATCTGAGTACTGTAGATAATCTGAGTACTGTAGTTAATTAAATTTAAATTAAAATTTTTGTCATGTAATAAAATGTGTTCAACAAATCCCACCTCCCTCAGGACGGTGTTTTCAGAATCCACACAAAATTGAAAGCACTTTGTACCAAGTTCTAATAAATTGTGACATTTTTAAAATGATGAAACTGGAACATTTCAAATCTGTGACAGCCATACCTTTTAATTTTAATTTAATTTAATTTAATTTAATTTAATTTAATTTAATTTAATTTAATTTAATTTAATTTAATTTAATAAACCTGGAGAGCTTATATCAGTTTTATCACAGGGAATTCAATATGATTTAACTTAAATTAAACTATATGTACATGTATAAAGACACATACATAACATAAATACCAGAATACCAGCACTTCATAGGTGCAGTTTTCTCTCTACACGTCATCACTGCACTTATCCGAAGGAGCAAAGAACCACAGCACAGAGTCAGAGTGACAATCACACGATATCTCTCTCTCACACACACACACGCACGCGCACACACACTCTCACACACTCTCTCACACACACACACACACACACACAGCACCTTCCTGTGTCCACTCTGACAGAGGAAATGTGCTGACAGCTCATGTGTCGCTGTCTCTGCTGTCATCGCAGTGACACGTCGTTCATAACTGACTGTTTTTAATCATGACTTTATGTTGTTGCTGCTTATTTTTTCATATTGGACACTTTATCTCTTCTATTTTGACAGTTTTATGACCTTTTAATGTACGTGAAGCATCGCTCAGCTCCCTTTAAATGCACTATACGAATAAAATGTATTGTTATTATTATTATTATGTTTCTCTTTTAATAAGATGTGTCAACACTAGTGATCTTTACACTACACCAGCAGTGTATATTTACTGTACATTTTCATATTATCATTATTATTATTATTATAATTATTATTATTATTATTATTATAATATCTAGGGCCACACGGTAGCAGCGAGAAGACCCGGGTTCGAGCCCCGGTTGGAACAAGGGCCTTTCTGCATGGAGTTTGCATGTTCTCCCCGTGTGTGTGTGTGTTCTCTCCAGGTTCTCCGGCTTCCTCCCACAGTTCAAAAACACGCAATGTAGGGATTAGGTAAATTGGACACTTTAAATTGACCATAGGAGTGAGTGTGAGAGTGAATGGTTGTTTGTCTCTATCTGTGTGTGGCCCTGCAATGGACTGGCCAACTGTCCAGGGTGTACCCCGCCTATCGCCCGATGTAGCTGAGATTGGCACAGCACGGTTTTTTTTTTAGATTTGGGCTCAGATTTTATGGAACTTCAGCTCAGGTGAAACAGCATGAACACAGAAAGAATCTAAACCATGTAACTGACAAAGTGATTTTTCCTGGGGTGGGCGTGTATGTCCAAAAAGACAAAGAACAGACGAGAAAAACATTGGGTTTCAGTAAATAAGCGCTCAGATTTGTCTGGTGTTTCTTTGATGTGACAGAGGATACAGTCAGGATCTGTGGCTCAGTTTTCCATGAGCGTGTTTCTTCGCAGCCTCAGGCTGAACCTGGGCCCTGCAGCGTTTTCACACAACTGGTCGTGGCTCATTTGCATGGAAGCAATTTGCAAGACAAATTTCAGCTCAGTTACCTGCTGTGTGTGTGTGTGTGTGTGTGTGTGCCTGTGTGTGTGTGTGAGTGAGTGTGTGTGTGTGTGTGTGTGTGTGTGTGTGTGTGAGTGTGTGTGTGTGTGTGTGTGTGTGCCTGTGTGTGTGTGTGAGTGTGTGTGTGTGTGTGTGTGTGAGTGAGTGTGCCTGTGTGTGTGTGTGTCTGTGAGTGTGTGTGTGTGAGAGAGAGAGAGGGAGAGTGTTGCATTTGGATTGCTGTTATGTTGTTTTGACAACAGCTCTAATGTCTGAGTCTTGATTTAGTTTTTTTGTTGACTGATGTTTTGCTGGATCACTGATCACTGACTGAGTTGTTCAGGCAACAACCTGACGACATTGAAGTTAAAGTATATTCAGTGTTTCTGTACAACACATACCTTAAAGAGATAGTACAACTTTGTGTCAATGAGGCATATGTTTTGTTTGCTGGATCTACGATGTGACATATTTAAGCCAGAAAACTCTGCATTTGAAAAGAAAAAGCCACTCAACAAAAGACTTGTGGAATGAAATGTAGGTCAGTTTAAGTGTACAATATTTAAAGAACATGTTTCACGTCTTTCTCTCACTGTGACACAGACTTTTCCAAGGGGAAACAGAAGTTTGTAAACCACTCACTCTCCCACACCAAAGCCCATAGAGAAAATCAGTGATTTTAACATCACACACACAGGAGTTGTTGATCTGCTGCCTCCATCACGAAGCTCAAATGTCTTATTTTGTCACTTCAGTGTTTGAAATACTTTGTTCAGATTGACCTCAGTGACACAAAGTGACCACACGAGGCAGCAGAGGACCAGCAGCTCCTGTGTCCCCGCAGCTTAAATCACTGATTTTCTCTATGGACTTTGGTGTGGGAGAGTGAGTGGTTTACAAAAGTCTGTGAGAGAACAGTGAGATAAAGACGTGATCATGTTGTGTTTCTGATTCTTCTTTCTGTGAAGAAGCTGAACAGTTTTGGTTTCTTTTCTTAAATCTGGTACATTTGCAACTTTCAGGATACAACATCACCTCAAGCAACACACGTATGCAAATGAGCAAAAAAAGGAAAAAAAAAACAAACAAAAAAACAGCAGCAGCAGCAGCCGAGTCATCCATCACTTCTCTGACTCACGTTTGTGTTTGAAAATAAATCCAAAGAATCAAACCCTCCTGCACCTGTTTACCTGGAAGAATGTTACAGGTGAACACTGTTTTTCCTCAGGCTAACACCAACAGCACCTCTGCCCCTCCCCTTCCAGGACCTGTGTCCTGTTTGTTCACCATGAGCCTCATGTCTGTTGGTTATACCTGTGTTTTGATTTGTCTGCCCCCACACACCAGGATGCAGCAGCAGCAGCAGCAGCAGCAGCAGCAGCAGGTCTAACTGTCACTCAGGATCAAAACACAGACCCTGTTGCCACAGTAATATCAACACATTTTGCATAAAGCTCACAGATTTGTTTGCCAGACCGTACATGCACATGTTGCTCTCTCTCTGTCCCTCTGTTCAGACATTGATTTCGGCCTCACATCGGCCTTTTTTCCATACGTAAAAATAAACTCATAATATTAAGATATGTCAAATATTCAAGCTAGAAGGAGGTGGAAAATATCAAAGGAATCAAAGGAAATTATATGATTTGTATAATTGGGCTTTTTTTGGACTTTAAAAACATATTTGAAACATTGTTTCAGACACAAGCTAGAAGACGAGCTCGACATACAAACCTTTACAAAGTCTACATGACAGTCAGTGAAACAGTGTGAGTGAAGAAACATGAAAACATTATCAAATGAACTTGAACTTTTGTATCTTTTATCACAGATAAAGCAGCTCATATTTAATATTTATCACCAACATATAGAAAACTGAGACGGTATATCTGCTAACAAACCTGTACTTTTACTCTCAGACGCTCGAAGTACAAATACTTTGTTACTGTACTTACTGTTATCTGTACTTTACTTTGTTATTTATATTTCTGACAACTTTGACTTTTACTCCATTTCCTAAATAAAATGTCTACTTTTACTCTGATACATTTCCCTTAACCATCTTCGTTACTCGTGACGTAACGCCTGTTTGTCGTCGCTAGTAGGCACCAGCTGTTAGCCGCTAGCTGTTAGCCACAGATTTCGGGCACCGAGTGGACTTAAAACACATCAGCGGCTCGTTGTTTACCGTGTCCGACACCGAGGCTCTGGTCTCCGGGTGTGTGGTCTCCTGTCTCCGGGTTCCTGTTGTACTCTCCGGACGCCGGGTTTCAGAGCGCGAGCTCAGGCAGATAAACCGCAGATTTAGAAGCTACAAACAGACACAGGGAGGTTTAGAGAGAGAGAGTTTGTCACCATTCATTACAGAAGGTTCATTTTAATGTTGTTTAAAGTTGTTCGCCTGTACCTATTATGATGCTTTTATTGTTAAGAAGCCACAATAAATGTCATGTTCAAAATTGTAATTACTCACTTTGTTTAAATACTTTTACTTTTACCTGTAATACTTAAGTACATTTTATATCAGAAAATAACTTTTGATACAATAAATCTCAGGTACTGACGCTGTGAGACGTGACATGTATGATTCCAGAGGTCATCCAGAGAAGCAAGTGGTCAGAAGTCGTGGTGGACATACAGAAATATTAAGATCTCATCGGTAAAATTCTCCATTAATATGACGACTTACAAAATCCACCTGTGTTTCTCCGTATTCTGGATTAGGAAGAAGGAAAAAGAACATCTCCCGCCATGGTCGCCATCGTGGTGCTCGGCACTGCCCCCTAGAGAAAGTATTGTATAAACGTCATCCTGGGCGTTAGAGATTTCTAATTGTCAGTGGTGTGAGAACGTAGTCCGTGTTTCCTTCACCAAACCTTGATGTTGATGTTGTCACTGCCAACATCATTTTAATAAATATGAGTGCTGTCAGTCAAACGTGTTTTTAACACAAACCCATTTTTTATCGTGAGATTAACGTTCTTTTTGGCCGAGCAAACTTTGTGTTATTTTTTTCACATGTTGTTGCAACAACTAGTGACGTTAGAAACACTGGACCAGAAACACAACAACAGAGAGCAGTAGCTAACGTTCTGTTTTGAGTGGATGGCGAGCGCCGTGCGCTTCTCAGTCTCCAACGCAGCCGGCAGTTTTCGTGGTTAGTTGTGGTTAGTTAAGGGTTAGTTAAGGGTTAGTGAAACGTCTTTGCTTAGTCTGTCCAAAGAACGCGTGTGTGTGTGTATTGATCAGAGGAAGGGGCGGAGCCGTCACACATCCAAATGAAGTCCCTTAATGTGCTGCTGTTACATCAGAAAGCCTTTGTATGAGAAGGCGACACAGTGTTCGCGCAGTGTTTGTCAGATTTAAAGAGGCTGAGATGATGATCTGATTTGCCTGGAGCTGATTGTCTAAACATGTTTGGTGTTTGAGGAAGGCGGCGAGTTCAAGTAAATCCAGCAGACGGTGCTGAGGGTGTGGTGACAGTTGACTTAAGTAATCAATCCCTTTTTCCAAGAGTTGTATTAATCCCACTGGTCTGGTGTGTGTGTGTGTGTGTGTGTGGCTGAAATTACCTGCACTTTGTGAGATTGTGATTTTTTAACTTTAAACTGAGATCATAGAGCAGGTTTTTTACACCGTGCAGCTGCTGAGCGTCTGTATTTGCATGTGACGCAGCAGTTGTGACATTTGAATTACTGATGTTACTCACATCACATCACAGACGATTCCTGGTCGTGAAAAAAGAGATTTTCCCTGGAGCTTTTCTTCCCTGTCGTTGTTTGACATCCTGCTCCGACAGGAAAGTGACACAGAAAAACACACAGAAAGCAGCCGAACGTTGAGTCGGCCCGAGGCTAAAGCAAACGCACCGGCAACTTCAACTCTGTGTATTGTTCCATTTCACAATAATCACTTTTATTGTGAAAGTCTGTGAAATATTCCTCACAATGGTTATTATTGCTGTTTCAAGATCACATGACCCACCTCTACTCAACAGTTGCTTCCCCCCCCCAAAAAGAAAAAGATCCAAAAGAATGATTTTCCCCTCCACTGTGAAGTGTTTTAACATATTAAATGAATCTAGATATCTTTGGATATGTTTAGATATCTAAATCTCACCTCCTTGTCCTTTCTCTCCCCTTCATCTCCTCTGTCCCTAGTTTTCCTTTCACCACAACCCGTCTCTGCAGATGCTGCACATGTCTGAGTCGGTTCTGTCAGGAGTTTTTTTGTCTTTTTGTTTGTTGTTTCTTTTCTCTATAATACAGTATATCATACTGTGTACAGTGACTCGAGATAATGTATGTTGTAATTTCGGTGCTATACAAATAAAACTGAATAGAATTGAATGACAGAGTACTCATCTTTAAGTAATTTGTTTTTTATTTTGGAGTTGAAGATTTCTTCATTTAGTGCACAAGTTTTAAAAACCAAAATGTAAATAACTATAATTAATATTCAAGGCCCCCCCACAAAAAAATCAAATTCAGGCTAGGGCCCCATAAAGACTTGGGCCGGCCCTGCTGACTCAGCGATGATTTGTGTTTTCACTTTAATCCGTTTAAATCGACAAAAACAACCAAACAAGATGTTTTCAATTTTCATTCTCACTTTGAGCTTTTATTTTTTTTACAAAACAAAGAAAGTCTGACACAGAAGCAACAATCCACAATTTAAATTAAATAAAATAAAAGATAAAATATATTAACTTTGCGGTTTCTTCACGACACAAATGAATGACATTTTCCTTTAGGAGCCATGGTTCTCAAACTGTGGTGCATGTACCAGCAGATAACCACTGTTTTAGAACATAAATTAAATTTCACAGCTTTATTTTCTGCAAAGACCAGCTGAAATATTTACATTAATTTAAAATCCAGTTGTCCGGGTCCTGGTTCACTTCAAGTCGTGCTGGCTCTCGTGGTGTCTGCGCAGATCCACTTTGCGCTGGAAGCCTTTGGAACAAATGTCACATCCGAACGGCTTGAAGCCGGTGTGTTTCCTGCTGTGTGTGATCAGGTTGGAGCTCTGACTGAACGCTTTACCACACACCTGGCACTTGTGGGGTTTTTCACCTGGAAAATAAAATAAAACAGTAAGAAGATAAAATGATAAAAAAAAAGGAAAGGGGATTTGCGTAAAATTAATGTCTCCACTTCCTTTTCAGCTTCTTACCACTGAAGTTAGTTCCCAGTGTTTTTCTAGGTGAAGCTAAATTTTGCATGCATGGGTGAAGAACGGTGCCATTGTTAGGATTTGTTCAACATTTATTGGCAGCATAAATGTTCCTTTGACAGAGGCTCGCGTGGAGCAGGAAAAGCAGATATGCAAATGACCCGGGACATTTGTTTAAGTTTCCTTTTCTGATTTATCAGCACTTTTATTACTCCTGGAAACAATTCCTGCTCTCTGCACTTGGAAAGCAGATAATGACAGCGACGGTTTGCTGCTGTTACTGCTGCTGCCGCTGCTGCTGTTACTGCTGCTGCTGCTGCTGCTGCTGCTGCTGTTACTGCTGCTGTTACTGCTGCTGCCACTGTGACTCACCCGTGTGAATGTACGTGTGCTTCTTCATGTCCGACTTCTGGTGGAACCTCTTGCCGCAGAACTGGCACGGGTACGGCCTCGTGTCTGAGTGGATGAGCAGGTGTGTGGAGAGAGTGGACGAGCGTTTGAAGGACTTCCCGCACATCTTACACTCAAAGCTTTTCTCCTGATCAATGACAATAACATGGGGTCAGGGTTAGGAAGAGCAGAGCATCGTTCAAAAAAACTGATAATAGTCATTTGATCTTCACCCACAGATGACAAGATAAAATAAACATTCATTCATTCATCAAGTGGTAGAAGATCATGTAATAGTAAAATCAGAAGCTTCAGAAGAGCTTCTACTCTACTTTAATCCTGCAATGTAAAAACTATCATTTTAGTCCTAAAATCAGAACTTAAATAGCACATTGTTTGTTTTATGAGTGATTTAATTTTCCCGATTCAATTCAAAAACTGAAAACATATTGTACTTTTATCCCATTAAAGTAAAAGCAAGTGTATTATGTCTCGTCTGAGGATACTGTATTTGTTTTCATCAAAGTTCAAATCTGCCTTTATATTCAATATTTGTAACCTTTGACCCTGAAGTACTTTATTTAAATATGACCTAATGCCAAGCACCATGTCCATGATTTTCCATGAGGTGACGTCACAGCTTCCCTGATGTTTTGTTTGTCAGACGACACAGAAGCTACTTTCTCTCAGACTTTTCATTTGTAAAAATGATATTTGTATTTCCTTCCCGCTAGCATGGAAACCCTTAGCATATTTAGCATAGCATAGTGTCTCTACGTCGTAAAACACAGTCTCACAAGTTCAATATGAAAACAGCTGAATTATCCTGATGATATCTGTGAGTGACTTCACCTCCGAGTTCATCACATTCCAAATTAAAGTATCGCGGGCTAACCGCTGTTAGCAACAGCAGTCAATAACAACACTCTACATCAAACAGCGTAACAACGTCTACGGCTAAAGAAATAAACTTCACTGTGTGTGCGACGGATTCACTGTGAAACAAATGAGACAGAAATGAAATGATACGCTAACAGAATCAGTGTTTGTACGCATGGCAGCCATCTTGGTTGATTACAACAGCAACCTCGCAGAGTTAAGCTAAGCTAAGCAGAGTCCGAACCGTGGTCACATACCTGAGAGTGGACGTTCATGTGCTGCTCCAGACTGACGGCGTGACCGAAGGTTTTCCTGCAGATGCTGCAGCCGAACGGTCTGGTGCCGCTGTGCGACCTCCTGACGTGAACCTCCAGCCCGTGAGGGGTCGAGAAAACCTGCAACAGTCAGATCCTCATCATCAGACCCTCAAAAATCATTCCAATGTGAGAGAGATTTATCTTTGCTGTAGAGCAGTCGTTTTCAAACTCCGGGTCAGGACCCACACGTAGATCGTAGGAGATTTGTTTTGGGGCCACCGACTAAATCTTTTACTGAGGATGTATTAAATACCATGTTTAAAATATCTTTATTTATTCATGAAACATCTCATATCCATTGGAAATGGCTGGAAATCCTACAGTATATCCAAAATTATTAGCTGTTATCGGTCCAAAAATCACTGGATTGGAAAAAGAAAAATGTGAAAGCAGATACATCTGAACAGCCAATAAAAAATGTTTAAGTTTAAACAGCGTACCACTCTGTAGATACCGGAGGTTGTGATATTAGTATCAATTTCTGACATTAAAAAGGCCCACGCTCTTGCTCCGCCCCTGCTGTTGCTCCGCCCCTGCTAAAATGCATTTATGCTTGACATTTTCTTCTGCTGTGAAAGACAATGTGTGTGTGTGTGTGTGTGTGTGTGTGTGTGTACCTTGTCACAGGTGATGCAGTGGTAGGTGTTGGACGAGGGCGAGTAGTGCGTGCTGCAGTCCAGCGGCTGCTGCAGTGGCGGGCTGCGGCGGATGTGCGTGCCGTACAGACTGCTGGCGTGCTGCAGCACCGTGGGGCTAAAGGTCACCTGACGCAGCTCGAAGGAGCCGCCCATCGGCTCCCAGGCGTACGCCGGTTTGTAGAACGTAGGGAATTCTGCCGGGTGAGGCTCTGAGGACACACACACACACACACACACACAGAGAAGTTAGACCACAGACAAAATCACTGACAGCTGCTTTAAAGGTGCAGTGTGCAACAACGCTGTCATTTTATGGTTTGTGTTGAAATAATCTTTTGTAACTTATGATAATAATAATACGTTTCTACGCTTCTTCTGTTGAACGACATCTTTTCTGGTCTGTGAAGGCCACCGTAGTTCACCGTGGGGAAAGTGAGAAGCCGTCCATTTGCTACCATTAGATGTCACTTATTTGAACGCACTGGAACTTTAAGTCATTTTCAGAAGCTAATAAGGTCCAGGACTAGTCCACTCTGTCTCCGCCCCTTTTCCCAAAGGACTACGGTGGCCTCCACCGACCACAAAGCATGTCGTCATCAACAAGTGCATCCATGTATTATGAAGTATTATTTATTGATGTTTGAAAGCAAAAACACCTGATGGTTTATTCTAAGGCTACAGCAACAACCAAAACATGTTGATCTAATAGAATAGAATCAGAATTACTTTCTGTTCCACATGTTCCACTTTGCCAGTTGAGGAAAGTAGCTTCTTAACTTGAGTTTTCGTGAGTGTGGGTTTGTTCTCCTGCAGCCATGTTAATTCTCCAACTCCTTATATGGACGTCCTGGGTGTGTGTGTGTGTTGAAAGGTCACATATTCCGTCTTTTTTCTTCATCTTCGTATGTGTATGTTGTTGAGTCAAAGTTATGATTCATTTTATATCACATTTTTAGTCATAATATAAAGTAGTAATAATTGTGCAGAAGTCACAAAATAGAGAGTTTTTTTTTTCTTTTCATTTTGTTCATAAAAACGAGTGAAGTGAACTTTGAACTGTGACGTATTTCCCTAATTCAATGCAATTTTAAACATTTTGAGGACTTTTTGCTCAGGTGTGTTTATATAGTTGGTGAAAATGACATTTGCTTATATATATATTATATATTGCACATTCTTATACGCTCTGTATTTACTGTACATTTGAACAGAGTCATTGGAAAAAGCAGCTAAAATGCTCTAGATGACATTCTTCACCTTAATGGAGTTTTTTTCTTGGTTAAGTAAATGAATGAATTCAAGTGACTTCTATTGAATGTTCCTCTCTGGACCGTGAGTCGAGCTGTAGCAGCAGATTGGTGTTGTGTGGACTCACCTGTGAGGAGGTAAGGCTGCATGGGCGCTGCAGGAGCTCTGGTTGGTTCTGGGTGAACGGGTAAAGGACATGAAATCTCTGTCTCCTCCTCCTTTAATGAAGAAGGATCGTGAGGAGGGAGCTGCTGCTCCTGTGACTCAGGTGTGTGTGTGGAGTCTGAGCTCTGAACCTCTGCTGCTGCAGCTTCTGTCAGAATTTAAAAAACAAAAACTCTGAATCCTTAAACAACTTCACAATTACACTGAATACACAAAATACACCCAAGAATTTGTCAGTTAAGATTTGCACTGTTACAATTGCTTCTCCTTTTTTTTATTCTTCTAATCTTGTTTTGAAATGTTTTTCACGAACCAAATAAAGTTGTTTTCTTTTAACTTTAAACACTCACGTGATTCATGCACAAAGACAGGAATAATGATGCAAATCAAGCTGCTTTAAAGCGCTTATGAACAGAATGTTACCTGTTGTACATGCGAGGGCCTTCAGCTCGTCCTCGTGCGGGCGGTGAACATTAAAGGACGTGTTCCGTTTGTTTTTCACCAGAAATGAACGCGGCATGTTGTCATCCTGCACCAGAAAACATAATCATGTTATTATTGTTATTATTATTATTATTATTATTATTATTGTTCATTGATTCGCGAGACTTTTTCAAACAAAAACAAAAATAAAAATAGAATCGAACATATGTTAATAAAAACGTTGCCGTGAATCACTTTTCAGTGAATGTTAGTGACTTTTCAAAGAAACACTCGTTTTAAAACGACAGATGTGTCACTCTGATCATCCATATGGTAAACTCACGTCATAACACACGAGTCAAACTTTGTTTTTAAAGCGCTGAAGGAGAAAATGACATAAAAGCGCATTTTAAAAAAAAGTATTCTTGATATTTTTCTGCAGATATTGTTTTTAAAAAGTTTTACTTGCCACGCGCGGCGGTTACTCACCGTTACAGGAAAACAATCCCGGGAAGAATTATGAAAGGCGTCCAGGTAATACTGATACTGATAATAATAATAATGATAATGGTAATAATGATATTAAGTCTAACAGAAACGATTCAGTGGCAGACGGAGAATCCTCAATCCTTTCCTTAAAAGTGAGGAAAGCAAAGCTGCTGCTGCTGCTGCTGCTGCGTCTTTTCTCCTCCCTGATTTCAATCAGATAATTTCGCAGGAGAATCAGAGTGTGGTTTCAACCAATGACGAGGCCAAACGGCACATGGAAATTTGCCTAGAAAAACACGGGGCCCTCTCACACGCACACACACGCACACACACACACACACACACACACACAGAGAGACCCTGCTGCAGCAGCAGTTATTACACCAAACAACAGGTGAAGAGAAAAAAAAACAAAAACATCTTAATCTGATCAATTAAACACCTTTAAATACTTTCAAACGAATTTTAACCAATTAAATGTGGTTATATAAAAAAACTGTTTATCAAACACATTTGATTTTAAATAAATAGAAAAAATATATATGTAGCAGTTAAGAATTTAAGAAAAATCCCACCGGATACTTCCACCTAACAATGTTTGATTTACAGGATTCAATCGAAGTAATGCGTGTGCGTGTGCGTGTGTGTGTCCAACACATCATATGAGAGTGCAGCACCTCCAAAGATACACACACCAAACCAGTCCGGGAGATTTACTCTGCTCTCTCTCTCTCACACACACACTTACACACACACACACACACACACGCACACACACACACACACACACTGTAGGACACATAAAAATACATTCATAAAAATATAGAAACTTTAAAAAAAACTAAAATGATGATAATATCTATAAAAATGTTCATTATAGAAAAGTGTTAACAAAAATGTCGTTTGTGACATAATGTTTTGGTTGTTTAAAAAAAACTTAGATGAGGAAGTGCAGAAACTCAGAGACGTGGATTTACTTGAAAAAGAAAAGTGCAAGTGCGACACCTTGTGGTATAAATATGCACCAGAAATGTACTCTCTCTTTTTTATGTATTATCACCTTTGTATCACTTACAAAAATAATCGTAACTTATAGAAATATTAAATAAATAAACAAAATCATAATACATGCATTTACACATGTAACCTTCACTTTGTAAAATAACAATATATCATAAAATCATAAAATCATATATATATATACATATATCTATATGTACAGTATGCATTTTCCCTTTCTTCTTGGTTGTAAGTAATGTCACTTGTGAAAGTTAATTCATTCAAATACAAACTCTGTGCTCATTCTACTTTTGTTATCTCTAAATATTTCGAGATAGTTAAAGTAGAGTTAGCAATAGTTAGTGGTTATCAAAACTGTTAGCAAGAGTCAGGAATAGCAAAACTAATATTAACATTATTTTTTTTATTTTCTAACCAGGGCCGGCCTGAGCCTTTAGGGGGCCCTAAGCAGAATTTGACGCGCCCCCCCCCCCCCCCCCCCCCACACACACACACACTATAATGTTACATTATCAATGGTATTAATACAGATGGATTAGGAACTACTCTTCCCCTGGCACAGATGCATAAGGACCTCCCTATTTGTTCAAGAGTAGGTGCATATGGGAAGGGGGGTCTGGGGCTCCTCCCCCAGAAAATGTTCAATCTGGTAGATGTGATTTCCAATATTCTGGTGCATTTTTGAGATGGCCAGCTGGAGAAGGGCAATACACATTCATAGCCTTTGCTTTTTGACTTATTAAGGAAGTGACTTGGCTTCAGGGCCCCTTGACCTCTTGGGCCTGGTCGGCTCATTCAGTAATCCATCCTTGGCAACAATGTTTTGGGGCTCCCCTCTAGACTTGTGGCCCTTGGTAGACCCCTGTATTAATATAGTCATTATATACACCAAACCAGACACCTGTTAACCTTAGAGGGCACAGATCACACATTTATTTAAAACTTTCATATTCAAAGTGAAGCACTAAGTTAAATTAAAAAAATAATTAATTCATTCAATCATGTCACTTGTTATTTAATATGTTTAAAAACAAACAAAACACTAGATTGGGGGCCCCCTTGTGGCCAGCCGGCCCTGGTAGTCATCATGGTGTGGTGGGATTTTTCCAGGGGCGGGGCATGGTGCGATTTCAAAAGGGAAACATGTGTTTACGGGGACAATGAAAGAGCGACATTTTTTTTTTACCATAGGTGACGGAAAAGAAGTAGAAGTAGAAGAAGAAGAGGCTGGATTTACTTTGTAGCAAACATGTTTCCCAGCAACTATTGATAACTAAACTTTTGTTATACCTGACTGTTGCTAACGTTGTTTGTTACTAACATTCATTTTTAAATGATGACTAATCATTTGATAACTAATGCGATTGCAAACATTAACTCTGATACTTTTGCTCTTTCTAGACATTCAAATATTTTTGCTTTTCTCAACTATCGCTAACTTTGTTTTCCCTTGACCTTCGTGGGCTTCCATACACAAAATCACGCATGCGCTCTTCGCATGTGGGTCACGCGAAACCGCATCACGCACACTTCGTTCTTCCACCAGTGGGGACACTGTGGGAAAACAAGCCGAGACAAAAGAGTGGACATCTGCTGGGACCCGGGTGTGGATTAAATATGTGGAGTTATGACGAGTGGTGAAATTAGACACACGTGAGACCCACGGCGGGTGGCGTGGAGGTGAAAGTCTGGGGGATTATTTCTTATGCAGCCTGACAGCGGAGGCACACGGCGGTGGGAGGGGCTGTGAGGTGTTCAAGATGGCGGCGCCCTGTGGAGTGCAGCTCCTCTAGCAGGTAAACATCGTCATTATTTAACATTTCATCACTTTTTCTCACACAAAACAACAACGTGTTCCGCTCGTGACGCCACTAACGACGCGTCCGCTGCGCTTTTCCGCCGCGCGAACGCAAACTGACGGAGAAACGAGTCCCCGAGCGAGTGTGGTCGCTGCTCCCAGCTAGCGTTAGCTCTCGGCGGCTTGTTTTTCTCCAGTGAGCCGCTGATGTTTGTCGCTGCTTTTTCACGCGTCGTCGTCGTCGTGGATTCGTCTGCGTGTTGTGTTCACGCCGCGTGGCGCGTGTCTGATAACAGCTGCTTATGACTTTATAGAGAGAGGATGAAAGAAAGCCGACCCTGCCCATTGTTCTCCGAGACTTGTTTACGACACTAAACCACAGTCAGCAGCAGTGGTCACTCACACACACACACACACACACACACACACACACAGGACACTCGTGGACAGATGTGTCCTCGAAGACCTTTAACTGTCACATCTTACTCACAGATCCGTATCTGAATTACAGATCTAAACTCTTAAACAGTCCTTTTTTAAGACACTAGCCAACATGTCCTCTGTCTCCTATAGTGTCCACTTCCCATGGTTTATAAATCAAAGTATCAAGGACAGCTAAAGTTTGACATCAACACAGGGTCACATTAAAGAATCCGTCTGTCACGGTCTATGATTCAAACCTGCTCCTGTGTTTGGTCAAAGTCTGCTCCAAGATGATTCATGTACATGCTTCAATGACATTCATTCATTCATTCACTCTGGGAGAGAGAGACGCGTCCTACAGAAGACAAACATGATTGTGTGTCATGGACATGTCCTTGGAGAATTCTCACTAATGTTGGCAGGGAGACGCTACACGCAGCCTCTGAGCAACACACGCAAAACCCACTATTTACTCATTTATTTAGCATTTTTTGTTGTTGACTTCTTCTTCCTGTCTGTGTTATATTTTAACATAATTACACCTTGTAATTATGTTAAAATATAACACAGACAGGCACTGGTTATCTGCCAAATACCTAATACTGGCCTCCAATGATTGACCAGTTCAATCCCTCATACAGCAGCAGTGGTCAGTGTTTCTATATTAAATCTCAAGAATCTTTCTGTTTTCATCTTCCAGCTCCATCAAAGTTCTAGTTAAACTTGTAACATCTGTATTTGTGCTCATATTCTTCAAACTTTAATTTATGGACCAAATACAGAACAATCTGTAAGTTTCTTGTTTATATTTATTAAAATTTAAAATGTGTGAGGTAAAATTATTCCGATTATAGTCACAATTAGTGACACATTACTACTAGACATTTAGTTTTCTTTATGTTTAACTACACGGAACGTTATCATTTGCGTATAATCTATGTAAATGATTCTTTAATTTGATTTATTTTGCATAGATACAGAGCCACAGGAGGCAGAAAGTACATTTGACTTATTCAAAGCCTCCACCTTAATAAAAAATGTGTTACAATAGACAAAAACAGCACAGAAATAATACATAAACAATAAAAAGCAGTTATGAGATCGTATTTATTGCATCTTTGACAACACAGCACAGGAATAGTTTTTAGCTAAATGAGAAAACACTAGTGATGGTGAGATGAAGCCTCATGAGGCATTGAACCACTTGAGCCAATTGGTTCGAGAAAGGGTTCATTTCTCGAAGCTTCATGTGCACACGAAACCACCTACTGGCCAAGTGTATAATCACAGGCAGCTGTATCTGAACCACATAACCACATGTGTGATGAATTGAATTTTTGTGTCTGTTAGAAATGACTATGAATTACAAAAAATGTATGACCAAATCATTTCTGTACATATGTGTTTAATAAATTTTTTGAATGTATTCTGTGTGTGTAAGTCTTCCCAAAATGGTAATATCATAATATGGCAGGTTGTGCAATGTTTTTCTGAAAATGGCATGGGTGTAATCAGGCATAGGACAGTGAAAGTGCTTGTGGAACTAGGAAAAGGGCACAGATTATGCTTGTGAAACTTTGACAATGATGAGCCTCGCTGGCTCCATCCTATATCACCTATCCTACTCTCCTCCCTCTCCTAAATCTCTATCTCTCCCTAAACTCTCCAAACTATATAAACGCTGTCCAAACTCTAGTATCCAAACTCTCCAAACTATCCAAACTCTCAACTGACCGCAACTCTCCTTCAAAAACCCACATTTTGAATGGAGCCTATATAGGGGTCTATATAGCTGTAAAACCTCGCGCTAAATCTGAACCACTTCACGAAGTAATCACGTGGTACAGCCGGGCAGCGAGGCTTCGGACGTCATCATTTTTGGCTCCTCCCCTAAATGAAGCAAGCCTCGATACGCGCATCGCGGAAACGCCCCCTCCCCTACTCGGCACAGGCTTCGAAGCCTCGAAACGGAACGTCACATCACTAGAAAACACATGAGATATTATGAAAGTTAAGATGCTAGTCTAGTGAGTTTGTTTTAAATGAAATCAAACCACTTAGTACGGCTGCAACGACTAATAATCAATCACTAAATTAATTGTCAACTCATTTGATTGATTTGAATGTTGTTTTTGAATTTTTAAAACAAGCTCTTATATAACATTTGGCATTTCTTTCACAAAGTCACTGTAAACATTGAGAATGAATCTTAAACAGCTGCTGCTAAGCTGCTGTGTTGGGTTTCTTCGGGTTAACCCTGATAAATCATGTGTATATTTAAATTGAATATCCTGCTATAGGAGATATATGTGGATATAAAGCTGCACACAGGCTGTTTCTCTGGACTCATGAAAAAGACAGGGACAATACACTGTAAAAACAATACAATCTACTGTTTATGATCTGTATTACATGATCTTAAAATATAAACCTGTTGTTACCTTTCATTTCAGATCAAACCTGCTTTTTTATGTGCGTAACAAACGATGACATTGACTATAAAGGGCCAAATTCTGCTATAACACAAAAATTAGATCTAATTTAAAAATGTAATCTAATTTTGTATGTATATAATAAATATAATGATTATCAATGCACCCATTTAAAACCAGGAAAAGTCATCACATATATTTTATCATCATATGACGATATCCAAAATCTAAGACCAGATCTTATCTCATGTCAGTTTATACAGATGTGTATAGATATAATATCTATATATTGACCAGATGTAGAATCAATCACATCGTTGAAAAACATTGGATTCACACGGTTTAACTTAAATCACTAAACCTGTTTACAGACCAGGACCAGGACCAGAACAGTTAACATTTTAGGACGGGGATGTTTTTCTGTTTTATTTTTATCTAAACGTCCACGGGAGAAATATCCTCCTGTTATTTTCACTCTGTTCGTACATGGAAGTGGTCAGGCTGCATAAAGCTCCTTTGTGCTAACGTCAACGTTCCCAAACTGACACTGACATGCACGCACACGCACACACACACACACACACACACACACACTCTGACCTGTCCCTGTAAGAACTGGGAAAAACATCCTCGGCTGAATCCTCCTCACAGTAACCGCATGACTGAGCAGTTAATTGATAAACAGGGACACAATCGTGTTGTGATTCGACACACGGGGACACATTCTCGTGGTTTTTTATTATTATTATTATTATTATTATAATTGAATAATAACAAAATTAGGGCTGCAACAACTAATCGATTACCAAATGAATCCTCAACTATTGATTAATCAGTTTGAGTGCTTTTGATTTTGATTTTGATTTTTCAGCTTCTCAGATGTGAATTTCTTCTGTTTTCTTCCGAGATATACTGTATACACACACACCCACACAAAAATTGATTGTATAACATGTTTAACAAAGTAAAATGTCATCAGTCATATCAGCGGATCTTTGCGCGTTACGCCACTATCTGATAATAGATTTTAAAGTTACTATTGTCTGATACAGAGACGAGCAAAACCACGACAAACACACGAGTTGCAGCATCTCCTTCACGACTTCCTCTCGTGTTCTGGTGACTAACTCGGTCTCAGTCACTGCTGCAGGGAGAGCAGCTTCTTCTCTGACGCATGATTTCACTGGAAATTGCATCAAATTTATTGGAATTTGGCTCGATTTCTAAATGTCTCATTTTGGAAATAAGATCTATCTTCTTTGTCTTTGTTTTACCGAGCATCTGAATTCATGTTACGCTGCTGCTGCTGCTGCTGCTGCTGCTGCTGCTGAGTGTTTCTCTGAGGTTTTGGAGGTGGATGTGATGCTGCGTGTAGACGGCGCCCTCAGGATAATGACCTGCTTATTAGGATTACGATGGAGATTTTCATGGCTCTGCTGTAACCAGCCTCCATTTTAAAATCCCCTAATAATTACAACCTAATATACTGAACCAAAACAAGTCTTTTTGTGGTTTATAATAGTCGATAAATCTATATTTTCACAAAGTTTTAGAAGTTTTCTGCCGCCTGTTTACTTGATAAATCCATTCAGAGTTTTCTCTCTGGACATTTTTGAATTGTTTGTGTTTTGAAAGGCAGACAGAAGCACTTTCATCACCATCGTTTTATTATATACTTTACTATACTATATACTATACTTTGGCATTGTTAAGCACTGAGCTGTCTGAGCTGCATTTTATGAATGAAAGGTGCTAAACATCTGCAATATTCTATATAACAGCTGGTATTAATAATTATTGTTCTGCTGATGAAGAAACACAGGTCTTTATATCTTGTTATTGGATTATTGCCCAGTCCTTATCAATAAAATGATTTTATAATAATTGGCCAAATGATAAATAATAATGTGATGATTAAAAGAGGCTTATATCTAATTTATTTTTTATTACAAATATGGTGTATTACTGAAGTTTAAGTAATATTTGTTTGTATTATTTGTGATCGTTTAACATTTATATTTTATCAGCTGGAGGAAAAAAGAAAACCCTGCTGTCGGCTCAGAGTTGTGACTGATTCAGATGTTCATGTGTTTCTCCTGCTGTGACGCAGAGGTGCCTGGAGACTGTATTGGAGGGTGGGTCCAGGAGTTCTCCAGGCAGGCGGGGACGGACACAGCGAGAGAGACGCCGCTGCCTCCACCTCCTGCACCACCACCACCACCACCATGGCCAGGGAGCAGCCCAACGTGGGGGACCTCCTCCCACTCCTGGAGACCTCTGACCGCCACCAGCTGGAGGAGATCAGAGGCCTCATCAATGAGCAGCTCAGCACAGGTAAGACTCGTATACAGACTCGTGTGAGGAGCCAAATCAACTCCCTGCTGTGAGATTCATCCCATAGTTTGTCTGCCTCTCTTTTTAAAGTCGTTTTTTTTTGCATTCAATTTCTCTCAAAGAGCGAGGGTCGATGTTGCTGAACAGCCTGGTCGACTACTTTCTGGAAACAAACTCTGCACAGGCCGTGAATATCCTCTCCTCAGTCAGAGAGCCACACGATAAGGTGAGAAACAGTGAGAGGGGAATCTTTCCACGGAGAAGGTCGTGAACTTTGGGGAGATGAAGAGATGGAGAGTCCAAGTTAGAAGAAGCTACTGTAGCTCATCAGCTCAAACTGTGTCAGGGAAGAGTCGTGAAACAGTTTTCACAGAACAGACCCATCACGTCCCGACCATCCTCCTCTGCTCCTCCTTCATCTGTATTATTCATTCAAATATATCCGAACACGTACAAACTGTCATTCATTGACAGTTTAGATGAAGGTTCTCAGCTCCATCAGAGGAAGTTTGAAACTGGATTAGTGTGACCACTGTGATGCTCCCAGCCTCTGCAGGGTGAGGACACAGCTGTCGACATAAATCAGGCTGCTTTGCAAAAAAATCCATATTTATTTGGAGGATTCGATATTTATCCATAAAATCCTTTCTATCAGTCTTTGAGTGCGTGCAGTTTCCTGTCTCCGGTGTGCTAATCTGGCAATAATTTAGGCCAGACTCACAATCGTAATAATTGATCACAATAGTCTCATGTGAGTCTGTGAGTCAGCAGATTTGTTCATTACTTCACCACCGATGATGTAGAACCAGTCTTGGTTGTCGTGATTGTTTGTTTCCTCCGTTCTCTCCTCAAAACAACACAAACATTTACTGTTGGACATACAGAGCTCACAGCACCCTCTGCTGGACAACCTAAAAATGTCTGATGGTTATCGTAGGCTGGATGTTTTGAACTTGAACAGGTTCAAATTAATATTAATATTGTTTAACGATGCACCAGGCAGAATTAGATCTGTGAAAATCTCTTTCATGGAAACTGAAATACGTATCGGGATTAAATCGAATCGGGAATTTACGAACTGTACAGACTTTTTAAACCACCAGTAACTGTGTTAAATACATGTCTAATCCTTGTGTACTGCCTCCTCTTCTTCATCCTGACTTCCTCACCATCAGCACCTTCTGGACAGGATGAACGAGTGTATGACCAAACAAGCCTGTCGACTGCCCACTCTCACCCTGCTCGGCCATGTGATCCGCAAGCAGCCGTCCTGGATCCACAAGATCGCCCGGTACCCTCTGCTGCTCTCGCTGCTCAAATGCCTCAAGGTAACAGCTCTTTACACCACTCAGTGAGTCTTTCAGTGGGATTGAGTGGATGTGGAGGTACAGTGAGCTGTAGGCAGGTCAATTCACAGCTATATATTTGCACTGCAGCTTTATAGACCCTTTGCTTCTCCTGGCTAAACTGTTGCACAGGTTGAACAGTCTTAGTCTTTTCAAATGAGGCTCAAACCTTTCTTGATTTAATCGTTGATTTGATGAAATTTTAAGTTGCTAGAAGTCCAGCGATTCAATGTGATGCTCGACCGTGAAGTTAGTTTCATGTTGGATGTTGCACACACTCTCTCAGATCCAGCATTGGTCTGCTTTCCCCAAACGAGCTTCACGACAAACTTCTGTGTTTGAGGGCCAGCTGAGAGATGCGTTCAAGGAACCTTGTAAATGTCAACACTTCAGCCACCTTGTTGTAATAGATGCACTGCTGCTGCACAATGTAGGAAGTTATTATGTCATTGGAAAGGTATGGAAACCTTTTAAGCAATGCAATTATTGATAAAATATTCATTTATTTGATCTTTCTGTTTTTCTACGTTATTTTCAGTGTTTGAAATATTTTTATTGCAAACACTTTTAGATTTTTGATCATTTTTTCTGTGTTGGGAAGCTTTTGTTATTCGTGATTGATCATCTGGATTCCTTCCTGTCAGACTGATACAGATGTGGTGGTGCTGATAACTGGCGTGCTGGTGCTGATCACCCTGTTACCCATGATCCCTCAAGCCGGGAAACAACACCTGTGGGAGTATTTTGACATCTTCGGCCGCCTGGCTTCCTGGAACCTTAAAAACCCTGGTGAGATTGTTTCTCCTTTTCCATCGCCTTGTCCTCGTGACATTGAAGGTTTCACATGTCTCCGTCCCGAGTTCACGTTTGTGCATTTGTCACATGTTCAGGACACGTCTCAGAGGTTTATCTGATCCATCTGCACGCCAGCGTCTACTCACTCTTCCACCGCCTCTACGGCATGTACCCGTGCAACTTTGTGTCCTACCTGCGATCCCACTACAGCATGAAGGAGAACATGGAGACGTTTGAGGAGGTGGTGAAGGTGAGGATTTGACCTTTGACCTCTGCTTCTGATTCTGTACCATTGTTTTTTTTGGTAGCATCTATGAAAATATTTAGGAGGATCTCATGGAACATTTCAGATATCGAGGGTTTTATTGGCGTTCCAAACTGATCTAAGTGGGAATAGACAGGCGCGTGCTGGCCACAGTTTTTACATGAGTCTCACAGCGTCATCACGGCGCCATCACGACGTCATCACAGCGTCATTACATCGTCACAGATCGTGATCGCAGCGTGATAATGTTGGTGATAATCGGTGACGTCGCGCCCAGTTCTGTCTTCCAACATGTGATGTGAATAGAACACCGAGCGCGACTAGTTTGCTCCTTGTCTCTGTGAATGTTTCCGTGTAACAGACTTTGTCTCGTTCGGTGTGACGATGGTGACACAATCACAAATCTGTTCTTTGTTTCCTACATTCAGCCGATGCTTGAACATGTGCGTTTACACCCTGAACTGGTGACGGGAACCAAGGACCACGAGCTGGATCACACCAGGTTAGTCGCCTGCTGCTGCTGCTGCTGCACCGACACGCTACATGCTCTGATGTCTAAACTTCCTCTGTAATAATCGCTCTCTTCACCGATGTAGGTGGAAAAAGTATGAAATCCACGATATCGTCATTGAATGTGCCAAAGTTTCTCTGGACCCTAAAGAGGCCTCCTGTGAGGAGGGCTACGCCACCATGCCTGAGAGCTTTTACCCCCATATCCACATGCGACCACAGGACTGCACCTCCAGCCCTTACACTGACCTTCACAGCAGCTACGGTCAGAATCAATGTTTCCTTTATCTTCAAACAGGCTGCAGGTGACGTCCATGTCAACCATTGATCAGACCATCTGTCTCTTTGACAACAGGAAGCTCTTCTTCAACCCCGTTCTCCACTCCTCGGCAGCCGCTGGCCCCTCCCCTGTCCTTGCCCCCTTTCTCAGGGACACAGTCCTCGCACCGCAGTCCCCAGACCTCCAGACGCCAGGTGAGATCGTCAGAGTCCTGCCCAGTAACTGATGATGATGGCAGCAGAGCTTCGGTTTCACTGTCGCACACGGCGTCATGTTTACGCTTCATGTATCGACTGTCGGTGAATCACTCGATTCCTTTTCTCCCTCAAAGTCCTCGATCGGTGCTTTAAAACCAGAGCTACGTATTATAATATTCAGGACTTTTGTAGAACTAATTTATGAATTAATTATGAAAGGGTGAACTCGGGGATGACATCACACGCAGCGTCTACATATAAACGTTTGCTTTTCATCTGTTTTCCAGAACTCCACCTGTGAACTCAACTCCTCCTGCGGGGGGAAGGACCCTCTGTGGAGCCCCTCCTCTTTGTGTGGCATGGCCACGCCCCCTTCCTCCAGGGGCATGTCACCCAACTTGGAGCTGTCACACAGTGCCTCACACCTGCCCAGCCGCTTCCACTGCACATCAGGTACATCAGCGTGCAGATGATGATGTTGTTGTTGTTGTTGTTGATGATGTTGATGATGATGATGTTGTTGTTGTTGTTTTTGAAACGTGTGCGACGCTGTGGATGTTTGTCTGTTTTACCAGCTGATTGTTGTGTTTGTGTGCAGGAGGGAAAGGAACGCCGGCCTCCAGCACTCCAGCCACGTCCTCCCCACCACC
The DNA here is from genome assembly GCF_958295425.1 of Solea solea. Classification (NCBI taxonomy): domain Eukaryota; kingdom Metazoa; phylum Chordata; class Actinopteri; order Pleuronectiformes; family Soleidae; genus Solea; species Solea solea. The sequence continues at coordinate 1,082,982 of NC_081152.1, read as the reverse complement.
CACTCTGTCAGATGACTTCCCCATAATCTCATTACCAACCAACACAGTCCAGTCCAGTCCACCAAGGAAGGTATGCTGTCTCTGTGCCGCCTCTGTGCCGCCTCTGTGCCGCCTCTGTGCCGCCTTAAATCCTGCTCTCTCTGTCACTTTGTGTGTCACTGACACACAAACCAGTGCTGTTTTATTTAACTGGTCCTGTAACTCGACGGCTGGTCCGGGGGTTTGAATCCTGTCAGGTCCTGGACTTGCTACCAGTGTTGTTCTTGGCAGCCATTCTCGATTTAGTCTTAGTCTTTGGACTAAAATGCTTTTTAGTGTGATAGTTTTAGTCGACGAAAACTCAAAAAGGTTTTAGTTAAAAAAATAAGTCTTTTCACAAGTTAATTTAGGTCAAGATTTTCCAACACTTTTCAACAGTTTTTTCATGAATTGATGACTTCCTTGTACAATAGTGTCTCACACATAACTTGTGAAAATGACATGTGCTTTCCACATTTCCACAACCGGCTCTAGGTCGGCTTGAAAAAGCTTGGAGCGATGGTGGTTTACAGTGATTATTGTCGTTTCCTTTTATTTTTAAGACTCATTTTCTTTTAGTATAAAATGTTATAATAAAAATATAACGGGGAACACACACACACACACCAAAAAAACAAACACATTTTCTCTTTACATGGAGTGAGGTGGTGATGTTTCTCACGTGAGACGTTCGTGTAAATGAATCTGAGAAAACATTAAAACAATTACATTGTAACGGATTAATAACTGAAGTCTGAATCTGAAGCTTTATCCGTCTGTTATTCAGGAGACGTGAGATCAGCTGTGGTCGACCGCTGACTCACCTGCTGAGATTTTCTCTGAAGAAACAATAATGTTGTGACTTTTCAGGATCGTCGACATGCAGAAGGTGGAAAACCTGTGCTGGTGAGACAGGAGCCGGTGAAGGACGTGGAGAAAAGTGCAGAAATATCAGCCAACAGAGGTGAGTCAGCATGACTCTCATTCATATTGATTAGTCTTTTCAGGCCTGAGCCTGACTGAGATCGGACTGAGACGAAGCAACTGTCACACAAATATAACGACCACAGATTTGTAGTTTTAAATTCTTTATTATTATTATTATTATTATAAGTCGTCCTTTTTTCTGCGTCAGATTCAGGAGCTGCTGAGAACGTCTCCATGACTTTGACCGAGCTGTCGGTCTTCATGAAGAAACAGGAGCTGGAGCTTCAGCTGAGAACAGAGAAGGAGAAGGAAGAGGGTGAGTGACGCAGAAACCTGAAAATAATCCCACAAAACATGAGAAATCACTCATTTAATGATGTTGAAGGAAACAATTGTGTTTTGCTAAATCTGTTCTAACACAAATATTTCAATCAGAACATATAATAATATGATGATTATCAATGCAGCATCCTTTGAAACCAGGAGAAGTCAGCACAGATTGCCCCTTGGGCCCCTGTTGAATGTGTTGTTTTGCCTCTGCTGCAGCCGCCTTCACAGAGGAGCTGCTGAAGATCACTGAAGAGAAGCAGGAGCTGCCGAGTCTGAGGGACTTCGACTCCCCGTTCTTTCACACCACCGAGACTCTGACCGGCTACCAGGCGCAAGACAAGACGCACTCCAGCCTCCAGGCCGGAGGCTCGGTCAGAGACGCCCACCGCGTCAGCTCAACACCAGACAAAGCAGAGAACACGGTGAACAGCAGCGGAGGAGGAGGAGACAGCAGGAGCTCGGCCCTCGGTCTGGAGCAGTCCTGGTCCTTCCAGTCCTGTTTCACGCCCATAGATCACCACCTGCACCGCAGCCCCTCCGCACTGGACGACGAAGTGGCCAAACTGGGGATGTTCTCCCCGAGCCCGCGCAGCAAGACCCCGGCGCCCATACCCTACGAGTCCTTCTTCGACCTGGCTCTGCCCAGAGCGGCGTCGCTCTTCGTGGGACAGAAGACGACGGAGGCGGTGCACAAAGCGGCGCTGGAGAAGCTGCTGCAGAGGGAGGAGGGGCTGGAGGACGGGGAGGAGGAGGAGGGTGTCGTGTCTGCGTCACCACTGGAGGTGCTGGATCGCCTAGTTCAGCAGGGGAGCGACGTCCACGACAAAGTTCTGAAGAGGTGAGGATTTATCGTTTTCTGCCGTTATAATAGTAAAGATAATGATAATAATAATAATAAACTTTATTTATACAGTTCTTTAATTAACAATGTTACTCTGGAGAATCAGCCTTACTAGAAATAAATGAAATATTCTTAAATTGATTAAAAATGTCTTGTTTGAAATGTTTGAATTAAAATACGTTTGAGAACCCGATAATATTTATTTATTTATCTGTATAAACCACTGTCTCTATCGCCCCCCCGACACCTCACCACGCAGCCCCGGGGGGGGCCTGCCCCACTATTTGAGAACCACTGGGGTAGAGACAGAGGAGAGTGGGTTTTACGATGTAGAGTCAGAGAGAGAGTTTGAAAAGCAAAGGCTTCATCTCCTCTAGTCACAGAAACAAGAACAGCTCCGTCAGCTGATGATCACACAGGAAGTTCTCTGTTTAGAGGTTTGGTGATGTAGACTGGAGCAAGACGTTTAACACGTAGGTTCTAGTGACATGAGTCTTATTACTTATTACTTTACTTTCACTACTTCAGTAATAAAAAAATAACCTTTAACATTTTAGTCAGTTCTGTTTCTAAATCTGCAGTGGTTTATTTTTCTCTTCTCTGCACTGAGTTTGTTTTCACTCTGTTTCTGTGGCTCAAAGGAAACGCCCAGAAGAGAACAAGTATGACATTGTTCAGAAGGCACCGCCCCCATTTCTCCTTTCTTTACACACACACACACACACACACACACACACACACACACACACACACACACACACACACAGAGTCCAGAGACAGAGTTGGTCACCTCTGGTCACTGAAGACTGAATCTTTACTCGTGTCATCAGAGAAGAAATCACCTGTCACTCACGTGTTCTTGTAACATTAATTTAACTGTTTCTGTAAACTTTGACAACATGTGCACAAACATGGAAGAGTCTTCCATGTGTTGTCTATTCTCTGTACGAGTCAAAGCGCTGGATTATCACATCGTCCCATTTCTGCTCGTCACACTGTGTCTGAAAGGTTCTTCTCTCGTGTCTGTAAATGTAAACTGTGTTTCCTCGTCTCTTCTCAGATTACCTTTGCCAAGTAAGTCCGCTGACTGGACGCACTTTGGAGGTAAAGCACCACACCCACAGTGTCGCTCACTGATTATTGATTATTGATAATCCAGACATGACCAGTGATTCATCACATCAAGTCTGGACGAGGAGTTTGTTTGTTTGTTTTCAAAACACGACGTTTCCCACAGTTCTGCAGAAAATCTGTAATGTAAATTATTAACACACTTCATTTCCTCTGTGCTGTCTGTGTCTGTGTCTGTGAGTGTGAATCACACATGTATATGATGATGATGATGACGGTGATTAACCATTGCGATCTCCCCAGGCTCGGCTCCGCTGGACGAGCTTCACACGCTGCGCAGTCAGCTGCTCCTGCTGCACAACCAGCTGCTGTACGAGCGATACAAGAGGGAGCAGCACGCCGTCCGCAACCGACGCCTCCTCCGACGCATCATCAACGCCACCGCGCTGGAGGAGCAGAACAATGCCATGGCAAGTTCACACCGCCTCCTTATCACAGTTTTACCTCCACCAAGCAGGTTGTGTTCTCAGAGGGCGTGGCTTTGTCTGTACACTAACATCCAGTGATCACCAGAGTATCTTCCTATTACATTTTGGTAATCTACCCAATGAAATCCATATTTCTTATAAACACTGTAAGTGAAACTGTAAAAAAACACAAATCGTATCTATATTTAAATGAATATGGGTACTATCAGACTAGGTTTCATGTAACATGGTTCAGTCTCATTGAACAAGGGAGCAGAGCTTTCATCTGCGGCTCTGACTGTGTTCAACTCTTCAAATGCAAACTCAAAACCCACCTGTTTCAAATATTCTACTCTCTGTTTTTAAAGATAAGATAAGATGCACTATTATTATTATCATTATTAACTTCAGATGTTTATGTAAGAAAGTAACGAGTGCTGTCAGTTAAACGTGTTATTAACGTGTTATTAATGCGTTAACACAAACCCATTTTAACGGCATCTATTTTTTATCGTGAGATTAGCGGTTTTTTTTCACATGCTGTTGCAACAACTAGTAACGTTAGAAAAACTACAACATCACACTGGATCTAGCTCGACCGCAGACACAACAACAGGCTGCACACACGCTGCACACACGTGTTTGGGCCAAAGAGTAGTAGCTAACGTTGTGTGCTGAGCAGCCTGGATCATTTCTGATAGTAGTAATGATGTATGCAGTGTTACCAACCAAGCTGATTATTGATTATTGATTATCCAGACATGACCAGTGACTGGCTCCACCCACGACGCAAAAAAGATTGACTTTGTCTTGTTGAGCTACGCGGTCATGAGGCTCAGTCCACAGTCCAAACACAAGCCCCACTCAGGACTTTACCAGTCCAAACCACACTGTACTGTACTGTACTGTACTAAACCAAACCAAACCATGATGGAAACACAACATTTATCTGAGTGTCCTCTCTAAAACTGTGTGTGTGTGTGTGTGTGTGTGTGTGTGTGTGTGTGTGTGTGTGTGTGTGTGTGTGTGTGTGTGTGTGTGTGTGTGTGTGTGTGTGTGTGAGTGTGTGTCTGTGTGTGAGTGAGTGAGTGTGTGTGTGTGTCTGTGTGTGTGTGTGAGTGTGTGAGTGTGTGTCTGTGTGTGTGTGAGTGAGTGAGTGAGTGAGTGTGTGTGTGTGAGTGTGTGTCTGTGTGTGTGAGTGTGTGTGTGTGTGTGTGTGTGTGTATGAGTGTGTGTCTGATGCCACTTTCCTTTTCTGAGTTTCACAGTCTGATGCAAACTGCCTGAAAACATGGAGACCTTTATCATCTGTGTGTGTGTGTGTAGAAGGGCCAGCTGAACCTGCAGAGTGTGGACATTTTGTCTCTGAGGGAGAGTCTGCAGGTGGAGCAGCAGAGATACCGGCAGCTGTGGGAGGACAGAGAGACAGTGGTGACCAGGCTGCACAGTCAGATCAGACAGCTGCAGCAGGGCCGAGACGACTACTACACCAAGAACCAGGAGCTGCAGGTGCACACGCACACACACACACACTCTCACACACCTTCACACACACACACACACACACACACACACACACACACACACACACACACTCACACACGTTCACACACACACGTTCACACACACACACACGGCTACAGAAGAGTCACCTGTTCTAATCTGGTTCTGGTTTCTCCAGAGTAAACTGCAGGAGTGTCAGAAAACGATGGATGAACTGGAGGCGGAGCTTCAGAGAGCCAATAACAAAGTGTGTCACACTGGTCACCTCCTCAACCAGATGACCATCAAGGTAAAGTAGTGAACACTTGGTGAATGTGTAACATGGCCGCCGTCATCTGTTTATCCAGGAAACATTAGCAACATCGTGAACAACAAAAACAACAAAAACACAATAAATAATAATAAATCTACACAAGAGTGTCATCGAACGGCACAGTGTGACACGAGCAATATGCAAATACGGCGTGATGATGTCACAGATGATTCTAATGAGCGTATGACGTGTTACAGCGACCTTTAAGTCTGGACACAAGGAACTGACGAGGACATCAAGAACTGTGGTGGACACTTCACTCACACTGTGGTTTTCAGGCCCCCCCCCCCTCCTGTCACCTCCCTGTAGACACACACACACACACACACACACACACACACACACACACACACACACACACACAGTCCCAGGGCTCAGTTGCCGTGGAAATGTGGTCTGTCCCTCTCTATTTTTAGGTGTTTGACTGGAGGCTCGGGGTGTTGTTGTTCTGAACACTGTTTTCTCCTCTGACCCAGACTGAACTGAGATCCTGTCAAACACAGGAACAGCTTTTTTAAATCAGACGTGCATCCACACACTCCACTGGAACTTTCCAGACAAGCTGAACACAAACGTTACACAACAATATAATGTTTCCTCATTAGAGTCGAACACAAATGTCAACATTTAGCTGCTGACGCTAAAAACCCCAATGATTCTGTTGTAATGTTTTAACCTCCGTCATTTGTCTCGCGTGTCCTTCAGCTGAGCAACAGTGAGAGCACACAGCAGCAGATGAGCTTCCTGAACAAGCAGCTGCTGCTCCTCGGGGAGGCACATAAGCTGTCCATGCAGGAGTTACACCACAGCTCCACCGATAATACAAAGGTACGCTCTAACTGTGTGTGTGTGTGTGTGTCAGACTCTGCAGAGACGACGTACTGAGGTGAAAACAGGGACACTAATTGGGTTTGTTGGGCGTTGAGTCAGAACTGTGCAACACTGAGGCTTTTGTTTTTAGTTTCACAGGAAGTCACAGGAAGCTTCATCCCAAATATGTCATTAGAAGTGTGTGTTAATGTGTCATGGATCCTTTTGTGTCGTTAAATTGCGTGTTTGTTTGTTTATTTCTGTCCGTAAACAAAGTTCAAAACTCTCAGGTTCTCATTGATTTACATAATTAACAGACATCTACAGAGTCTATATTCTGATATATAGGAGACATGTGTGGATGTGAAGCTGCACACAGGTGAGAGTGATGCACTGTAAAATAAAATATAAATCTACTGTTCATGATCTGTATTACATGATCTTAAACATACTTTTCATTTCAGATAAAACCTGCTTTATTTCTTTAAATACGATCACAGTGACTATAAATATGACACGATTAATTAGGCTTAGTCGTAGGATTAGACATTAATAGGATTGTGTTATTATTGTTATAATAGTTATATATTATTTATTAATAGGAATTAGGATTAGACATTGCCTAAAATGAAAAAGGTAAAACATTTCTGCACGTTTGACTGACAGATTACAGGAAATAGTTGAGCTGGAAAACCAGGAAGTGACTGAATAAAGTCAGTTAGGTCAGAAATGGCGAGTGTTAATAGTTTCTCTTTGATTTCCTCCTCCTCTCCGCTGTCGTCGTTTATCACTCGTCTCTCAGGAGACGCAGATGCTGCAGGTGTCTCATGTGAAGGAGGTGGAGACGCTGAGGCAGAGTCTTCTGCTCCAGGGTCAGAAGCTGGAGGCAGCGCAGCAGAGAGTGTCAGAGCTGGAGACCCACCTCTCCAAGAAGGAACACCTCATCGCAGAGCAGAAGAAGTTCCTGGAGGATGTCAAGTGTCAGGCTAAGTGAGTGTCGGACCATTCTGAGCTTTCGCTGAGACTGCAGCACATGAACTTCTCTCCTGATTGCACCTGTCTGCTGTTTTCCCTGTCTCTCTGTTTAGGGCGGAGCTTCAGGCGTCAGACAACAGGTACCAGGCTCAGAGAAGAGTCACTCAGCTGCTGCAGACTGAACTCCTGCAGCTCTACAGTCGCGTAGAGATCGAAGCTCCTGCCAGCAATGCTGCCAGCTCACCACCAGGGGGCAGAGCTGACCCACACGCCCCTGCTGACTCCAGGTCAGGCTCAGAGTGCACACTCTTACTGAGACTCAGAATCAGCTCTTTATGTGTTTCTCCAGAGAGACTCACTCTCCCACACCAACGTCCAGAGAGAAAACCACGGATTTTAACATCACACACACACACACACACACACACAGGAGTTATTGATCCACTGCTGCCTCCATCACTAAGTTCAAATGTCTTATTTTTTTAATTCAGCTTTCAAAATCCTTTGTTCAGATTTACTTCAGTGACACAAAGTGACCACACGAGGCAGCAGAGGACCAGCAGCGCCTGTGTCCCCGCAGCTAAAATCACTGATTTTCTCTCTGGGCTTTGGTGTGGGAGAGTGAGTGGTTTATAAACTTCAGTTTCCTGTTGGAAAAGTCTGTCTCACAGTGAGATAAAGACGTGATCATGGGACCTCACAGATTCAGCTTTTATTTTGGTGACGTCTCGTTAAGAACTGTAACATCTGTGATGTTTGTGTGAAACGTGTTTGATTATTTTCTCCTCAGCAGTGTCCCGGTGCCAGATGGACCCAGTAAAAGTCACAGGAATGAGGCGGCGGCAGCGGCCAGTAGATCACCACACGACTCCCCTCGTGGCAACGGCAGCACTTTATCGCCAGGGCAACCAAAGGCGAGCAACTCTTCCAAGTCATCAGCCAACGCTGTCAACGGCAGCCAGGACCTGGCTCCTCCTCTGCTGGTGGAGCCGCTGCTGTCCTGTCCCCACATGAGCCCGCTGGCACCGCTGCCACCCGTCGACACACCGCTCACCGTGGGCTCTTACCCCAGCGCCAAGAGCTTCCTGGGCATGAGAGCGCGCGAGCTGTTCCGCAACAAGAGCGAGAGCCAGTGCGACGACGACGAGGAGGAGAAGCCGCCGCCACCGCTCCTCGCCGGCCTCGCTCACACTCTGAAGACTGAGCTGTGTGTGGAGCAGCCCGGCCCGGGCTACACCGGCCCTGTAAGCCCCGCCCCTTCCCTCGCTCCCACTCCTCCCCCCGCCTCGGTTCCCGCCGCTCCTCTCACTGTGTCCACTAAGCAGCCGCCATCAGAACCACAGCGGCAGCAGCAGAGAGGGTCCAACCAGGAGAGTCCCCGCAGGAAGGCGGGCGCCGGAGGGCGGGGTCAGGCAGTGGCGGGTCGCCCCCGGCAACAGCATCTTAAGATCATGGACTATAACGAGACACATCACGAGCACAGTTAAGAGACACAGACGTGAGTGTGGAAGTGGACAGACTTGTAATAATGGAGGAGAGCTACAAAATCAGCAGAGTAACATTTGTGCTATTCTGAAAAATTCAGTGTTATTTGATCCATTCCTCAGAGTGGACAACAGGATTTCACCTTTGACCTTTTCCTTTGTATTCCACACTGATTCATTCCTCTGAATAATGTTGACAGGGACACGGAGTGGAGGAGGCAAAGCTCATGAATGTGATATGATCCGGAGGCTGAGCCTTAAACGCTCGTTCAGCTCAAAACATTCAAAGAAAAGACGGCAATTATTTGATTCAGATCAAATAAAATCTGAAGAAATTCTGCAGGAATGTTGTTTTAGGTTGTTTTGTTTTAGGTTTTAGGAAAAACTGATCCCAGACCTCACAGTGAAGAAACGGTTAAATGAAAACCACGGATTGAAATTCGATTTGAAACAGAAGCAGGGCAGGATTTGGTTGTGACTCCGGATCGACTCGAGTGTTTAAAGCAGAACAAACTCATTGTTGTGTCTCATTGTTGCTCGATTCAATTGGAAGAATTAACATTTCCATACAAAACTCTTTTTTTCCATAATACTGTATAATGTTTTGTTTTTTTTGCGGGTCTGAGAAGGTGAAGGACACGACATCATGTTGATTCTCGTGTTCTGGTGAAGCTGCAGAGAGGAAAGTATGAAAATTAAGGAATTGATGAAGTTTTATTCATTTTTTTTATGAATTCCATATTGTGTTGTACCTTTTTAACTCAGCGGTCCACGAGGTTTCCTCACAATTACATATCCTGAATTCAAATATCAACATTATTTTTGGTATTTACCACGAGCTGAGTGTTATTTGGACGTGCCATGAAACATTTGGCTCATTTCAGATGAAGGTGTTGTCATTCATGCTGTGAAGCGACTGAAGACCGCCCGACAGGTGTTCCTTCCTGCAGGTCCGATAAACGCGGCGTTGCCTCCTTCCTGCGAAGTATTAAGAAGTAAACTCTAAATCCTGTTGTCCACCGGGAGCTCCTGCTGTCATTTCCTTCTGCCTCGCTATCTAAAGCATGTTCAACAATCCACGTAAAACGCAGACCTTAGTAACTACAGCAAATCCTGACAGAAGGTACAATCAGCACAAACAAACTGAAGAGAAGCGCAGACGCAGAACCTGGGACTAAATGGCAAAAAAGGAAGTTCTTAAAGCAGTGGCTTGTGTTTAACTGTGAACAATAAAGATCGTCTTCAATGTTTTGCACTACATTTACTGACTCTTGCTTTGATTTATTCCTGAATGACTTCACGTTCAGCTGTGATTGTCATTTTTCACTATTTACTGTTAGTCCTCAAGAAAGTGTCAACTTTAAAACCTGCATATATGTAAGACTCATTATTTAAAATTCCCCGTGTTTCAAGTGTTTTTATGCACATATTGAAAATGTTGTTAAAACAGTTCAATGTTCTGAAGCCAGGAAAATGTTAGCCTAGCATGGAACTAGAAACAAACAATAAAAACGACTTTCCCCTCAGTGAAAATGTAAGTCAGTTAAATTTGAATTAAAGTTTATTATTAGTTTATTATATAAAAAGGCGTCTAAAGGCTGTGCTTTTACGTTACATCCGGGACTCTTTCTTTTATTGACGCAGTGATTTTCAGGTGTGTCGCTGCTAACAGTGAAACTAATCATTTCAAGCTAACGCCTCATTCTTACTCAAATTTAGACCAAAATAAGAAGTAAATTAAGGTGGAAAAAATATCGTCTTCTAACTGACGATCGACGAAGTCATGGCAAAAAGTTAATATTTCCCCAAAAACCAGGTTAGTGCGTCATAAATGTAGCTAGTTAGCCTGCTAAACACAAGCTAGCTTCTCATGTCATTCATGCTAACGTGTTTTTTAAGTAGAACCACACGTTGTTCTGTGTTTTATTTGTTTTATTTTCTGTTATTTATACATGTATTTAACTGTATTTTAGGTCTTTTATCGGAAAACAGACCTCATCTTCTTATCTTCTTATCTTCTCTACTTAAAAAGGTAAGTATGTTTTATTCATTAATGCTAATTTTCTTGTCAACTTCAAAACAGAATAATTTCTGCCATCATTTTCTGCCAAACTAATAGTGAAATGTATGAATGGGCTATAACATGTATTATATAATTGAACAATTATGTGGGGTTTTCTACCGCTTGTTATCCAAAAAAATATTTTTTATTTATTGTTTAATTATTTATTTTTTTAGAAACATTGACTCTTTGTACTCTCCACAGTACAACTATGTAAAATATATTTTAAATATACCTTCTGTATAATGACCCATTTGTTAAAGTTGGCAAATGACCAAATTCAAATGTGTATCGTGAAAAGCATCATGAAACGTATACTTTTCAGCTTTATCTATAATTTTCAGCTGTATCTGTAACGCCTGATATCATTTTGAATTGTTTAGTGAATCATTTCCAACAGATATAAAATGTCTTAAAACTGTCAAATGTATTTTATTTTATGTTTGTTATTTAAACACGTTCACATAAATCTTAACTAAAATGGTGTGTTTGGGGACCCACAAACAAATATCCTGTGATATTTTTATATTATATTTTTGATACTTTCTGTTTTCTGAATAATAAGATATTATTTCGAGGTTTGAGAACCACTGATCAACATTGTCTCACACTTTATGGACTACACAACCAATAAACAGATCTGTTGCAGGCTTTAATCTGTAGTCTTCTGCTGCTGCCATTTGGTTTGTGTTAACTTGTGATTTGTCTCTCTGTGTCTGTCCACCAGAGGTCACTGCTGCTCCAGAAACAAACTGCAGCCATGTTGGGGATCAACAGGTAAGAGTGACAGGCTGTAACCATGGCTGTAACTCCTCAGGCTGTTAATGGTGCTGTTAAGGTCAGTGTATGACAGCAGTATTGATCGCAATGATAAAGTCATGTGATCAGTTTCCCCTCCAGACTGCTTCACACTGCTCGTCTCTTCTCTCAGTGGTTTTTTGGTTTTTTAAATGAAAATATTCCACACAATCTCGACTGAAAAATAAAATATAATACATGATTAACATGAAAATTAACAATTTTATCAGGATATGTCGACAATTTGTCACAAAAGTAGTTCTTGATCTATTTTTGTTATTGTAATGACTAGAAGTTATTTATTTTTCCTTTATTTCATCTTTTATGCACGGTTTCTATTGTTTCTTTTAACCTTATTTAAGCTTAAATGTGCTATGTTCATCAAGTTGACCGTGTCAAAATTTTCGACAGGGACAGAAATGGTCTTTTACATTTTTTCACAGTTTAAACGTGTGTGTGTGTGCGCGCGTGTTGTGTGTTTCTGTGTATGTGCATATGTGACTGTGTGTTTTATCATCACCCAATTTCCCTGGGACTTGTTTCTGACTCTCATCCCACTTCAGGGACTGGATCTCTCTCTTTTTTTGTGAGCATAACCGACCAAGTATGATTAGTTTATCAAACGTGTGCATATGTATTTCATGGAAAAAGAGAAAGTGGTATGATTAATTTACCAGCGTTCCGCAGGGTCAAGGAAATTGATGCAGGATAATTGGGCACACAGGGAATCCACGGCAATTTGTGCTTTCAGACTCGACTTGAGAAATTAGATGTCAGTGCAAATGTGAAATTGCTCCTCAATGTTCTCAAAGATTCCATGAAAGTTTAAATATAAATCTTAAGTATTTCCAGCAAAGGGATTCTTTCCCCCTTTATTTTGGTGCCAACTTGAAATGAAGCGGCAGCGAAAATGATCTGAATGAAGTGAAAGTGTGCGAGGAGAGAGGAAAGAGGCAGGAGGAAGGAGACATCACGCGAGCTTGTGTTTTAAAGTTCGGGGCTGCACTCGCAGGAGGATGTCGAGGCTCTTGCTCTCAGTGAAATCCTCATACAAGAATTCATTAGATTCTCTCTGACAGGAAGTAAAGTTTGAATTCATCTGAAGACGTGTAATTATCATATTCCAGATATGTTCACCTCTAATGCAGGAGATAACTCAGACGGAGCAGAACTAAAGTCTACTTTATTTTTTCCCCGTCGCTGTCGACGTGACGAGGTACAAACGTACGACACGTGTGTGTGTTCATAAGAATGAGAATAAATCACACGCCAGTGAATAATTGATATAAAGGAGCATATACAGTATATGTTCGTGGTGTTCTGAAGGTCAGGGATTGATAAAGTTGTTGTAGTTTGAACAAAGTTGGACAATTTTATTCAGGGAGAAAAAAGAGCCTCAAGTATTGTGTTGTTTTAATTGAGTCTTCTTAAATTATACGATGGAGTATTAGAGCCACACTGATATTCCTAATATCATGAGGCAAATAAGTCCTAATCCTATGCGAAAAATTGAAATATTATGTGAAAACAAGTTTAATATGTGGGAAAAATGTGTTCTATTATGTGATTAAAAAGTCATAATATGAGGAGAAAATCTTTATATTGCGAGAAAAACTGATGTAATGATGTGGAAAAAAGAAAAAAGTCATATGTGAGGAAAATCGTAAAAATTGAGAGGAAAAAGTAAAAATATTACCATGAGTTATTAAGTTATGTAAGAAGTTGCAATATAACGTAAAAAAAAAGGTCGTAATATGTGAAAAAAGACACAATATTGCGACAAATAAGTCAATATTATGTGAAATAAAATCGTAATCGTACAAAAAAAGTTATATTATGAGGAACATTTGTAATTTAATGCAAAATAGTCCTAATTCTACAAAATCAGGTAGAATATTATGTGAATAAGTAGTAATGATGAGAAAAAAAGTCATCATATTACACCTTTGTTTACACTCTTTAAGTATTATGTGCCTCCATCAAGTTATTATTATGAGTAAATGAATAAATCATCACTGGGTCTGAACGTGGACGCAGAATAATCGTCACATTAAACATTTGTTCACCTGTGAGTTCAAAGATGACTCACACACACGTTCACATGAAGGAGAATAATTCATACAAAGCCGATCAGGTTCTGAAGGTCAGTGATTAATAAGAGCTGTAAATGTGAATATTTACAAAAAAATGAACAAACAACATTTAAGAACATCAACGACAAATCGATGGAGTTGATAAACTGAGAAAATAATCCTCAGATTAATGTGTTGGGAAAATAATCTTCCATCGCAGCACGTTGGATAATTTTACTCTACTCTTGTTTTATTTGAATTCAATGATCACCCGTCGCAATTTAGCTTTAATTAGAATTACTGTGAATGAATAAATAAATCATCATCATCATCATCATCATCATCGCTGCGTCTGAAACAGAACTTGAGGGAAATCAAGACAAACTGATTTTTATGAAGTTATATTTAAATGTTAGTGTTTATTCCACACGGACGCAAAGATAATGCTAAACAAGAATATTTTTATATTTATGACGCTCAGGAAAACCGCTTCATTTGTCCTCATTAAAAGCTTAAAAGTCCATGAATAAATAATCCTTAAAGTTTGTTTTTTTTTAAATCTGTGGCCTCACGCAGAAACACACTCGCGGACTAAATAAATATTCTCCATAAAGAGTGTTTAGAAACTCGCCCTCGCCTCCCCCACGCACCTAAAGATCACATCCTACACCGGCGGCTGGTTTGAGAGGGAGAGGGAAAAAAATTAGACCTCCGAGAGTCAACTTAACGCAATTAAGTGAGGATGATGAGTCTTTTTCTGTGTCTCTGTGTCTCTGCGTCTCTGTGTCTCTGCTCCAATCAACAGCAAGCCACGCAGAATCAAAGCTTAAAGGCAGAAGAAGAAAAGACGAGCCAGCTCCCAGCGGTTTAATTATTTTAATTATCTCTCTGCTTTCAGCTTTTTTTAACAGCTTTAAAAAAAGAGAAGAGAGGCCATTAAAGGAAGCCCGTTTGGGTTAATCTGATTAAAACAAAACAAGATGGAGGCAGAGATGAAAGCCTGCACGTGTCAGTGTTAATCAAGGCACGTAACGCTGCTGTTTGTGAACTGGGACGCATGTTTTTTCTCCGTCCTGCTCACTCCGCTGATAAACTCTTCAAACCGACGCCATGTTTGATTCCGTGAAACCGCGCTGGCAGCAGGACGAGCGAGCGCGGGCGCCACTGCGAGGGGAGCGGTAAAAGTTTTAAGTTTCGCTCCCCGGCGGATTCTTCGTTAGAGAAGTGAAGGCAGCGATGAAAGCGGCGTTATCAATTAGCACCAGAGCGGCTCTCACTTCCACGCTGCTCTTCTTTTTTAATCCTCGTCCAAAACAGCAACATTAACTGCTTTTTAAGCAACTTATTTCCACCCACAGTGGAGTCCTCGCACATTAATGTCTGACTGAAACCACCGCTTCATTTCTCCTGATTTCTCATGGAGCTGCTGCGTCGCCTCACGGTGCCGGACTTCACATAATCTGTGCTTTCACCGACTAACGTCAGTCTAACGATTGTTTTCCTAATCCGTTCATCCGTCTGTTATTTTCTCCATCAATCGAGTAATTGTTTGGTCCATAAAATGTGTTTGATGACGTTCTTGAATGTCTTGTTTTTGTCCATGAACCAAAAATGATTCACATTGAATGATTTCTTTTTTTTATGGAGAAAAGAATTCAGAAAGTATTCACATTTAAGAAGCTGAAAGAAATCAGAATTCTTTGTTTTAATCATGAAAAAGCTTCAAACGGATTCATGGAGTAATTGTTTCAGCTCTTTATCTGTCTGAGTTACCCTGAGCATCATTAGGCCATTTATCATCGTCCTTCCTCGTGCAACACCATCATTGACACGCCGGGGCAAAACCTGAATTTAAAGTCATTTAAAGTAATCAGTCCCTGCCAGCGTCACTACTTCATGTCTCCTCACTGTGGCGCTGCTCAAAAGAATGAGGGAAGAAGAAGAGGGAGTTTACGGCAGGATAGTGGTGGAGGAAGCTCCATCCACGCTCTTGACCTTTGACTTTCTCTATGTGGTGACTCAATCCTGCACTTTTAACGTAAAGTGTTGTTTTCTTCACGTAGACAGATATTGTGACGTATTGATGTTGATTATCACACAATCGTCGTATCGTGATATTATCGGTATTATGTATCGTATCACGGGGTTCCCTGTCATTCATCAAAGATTTTGATATTATGAGTTTCTAGTGAGTACTCAGTAGTACTAAAGTTCTGCTGAAGTTCTTTTTGTGTTGTCATTCAATATTTTATCAGATAAAGAAAAAAAAAAAAAAGAAAATCATTTTAAAAAGTCACTGTTGGTTAATTGTTGTGTTACATTATTGTGATGTTTAATATTGTGTTTATCCAGAGTTGTGTTCAGGTTCCACTAGAGATGTAACGATATGAAAATTTCATATCACGGTTATCGTGACCAAAATTATCACGGTTATCAATATTATCACGGTATTGTTAGATGTGTTCAAAATGTTCCAAAAGTACTGAACACACACACACTGAAATCTTTTAACCAAGTTTTATTTAAAAAAATATATTTTATATTATATGATTATTATTATTATTATTATTATTATTATTATTATTAATAATAATAATTATCATCTGACTGACTGACACACACACACACACACAGGTCCTCACTCTGTGTCGGATAATAATTAAGTAGCAGCGGTCGTACACAGCATAAAAATAAAATAAAAAAACACAGAAACAAACACATTTTGGTCTGCTACGGTACCTGTCGTCTGCACACTACTCGCTTTCGCGAGACAAACCATGACGTTTCCCACTATTCCGAAATCCCGTTTTTGTTGACTTACCCACTGAAAAGTTGTGTGTGGTGGTCACGGAGATGGCTCATCATATTGGAAGTGGCTTCGCGCCGCGAAGTTCGCGGAGATTTTTTTTTTTGCATTTTCTGCACAAGGATTGATTGTCTTCAATTATTTTACCCTCAACATCCTTTAAAAATACAAAATATGCCCAGATTTCTGATCTTACGGGGGGTAATCTCTGGAGCGCAGGTGGCTTCAGCCGTGTTGTCGCTGGACAGACAGTGCAAACTGCGCATGCGCGCCCGCTTGAGCGAGTGCCGTTCAGGTGCTGCTGCTTCTCCAGGAAATGAGCAGTATCACTGTGAGTTTTTCGGTAATCAGTTGCGGTAATCGATCACGGTTTTAACGATAATTAAAATTTGAAATGGTATGATAACCGTCGGGAATTTTACCGCGGTTTATCGTCATACCGGTAATCGTTACATCCGTAGGTTCCACTCACATGGACGTCGTGTAAACAGACGATTTAACTTTATTTTGATTTGATTCCGATTCCATGTGTTGTTGTCGTCATGAGTGAAATCAGAGTGAAGTGTTTTTAAGGTTAGGGAGATTTTATATTTGGAAACAAGGCAGCGTAAGTAACCTAAATATAAACCTGAAAATGTTACGTGAGGTCATGACTTACTGGGAGGATTTGTTTGAACATATTGAATAAGTCCAGATAGCTTCAGATATATTTAGAAATCTAAGTTGAAATTCCGTCACTGATGTCAAAGTTCTCATTGACTGGACGAGGGACTGAAAACTGTTATTAATGTGCAAATAAATTGCAAAAACCCAGAAGCGTGCGTGGAGTTTAGGAGCCATATGCACAGAGTCGACATCACTCAGTGGGCCAAATGCACCGCTGTCAAGTTCCATAACGCAGGCAGTTGTTAAAGTTCCTGCGACTGCAGAGCTTGACATTTGTTCGGGAAAGAATGAGCACAAAACCAGCACAGGTGTTGAGCCACAGCATGGAGAGAGGAGGAAAAAAAAAAAACCCAACAACAAAGATCTACTTTCAAACTAAATCAAGCAGAAGGAAATGTCCTGAGTGTGTACAGAGATGGACGGGAGCCCATGCAATATTAAAGCACCGTGTCTGCCGATGCCAGCCGTGCCACTCCTCTCCGCGGCTCCCGCCCTCCCGGCTTCCCGGCCATCGGCTCTTCCCTCAAGGTGACACTTCAAAGCGGGCATGCAGACGTGGCAGGCTTGGCTGTCGGCATGGAGCCAGCCCTCCCCCGCCGCCACCCTCCACCCCTCCATCCTTCTCTTTCTCTCCCGCCCACCACCCATTCTACCCACACACACCAACACCACCTCAAAGACTCAGCTCCTTCCCCTGCTGGGCCAGGTCAGCGCCAAGATCCACACCGCTCGCCGCCTCGGGAGCCGCTGTCAAAAACCTCTTCCCCACAAGCTTAATTAATAACGGGCCATTCCTAATGCAAACCCTCTGAATCCACAGCCTGTTTCCCTCCGATCCTGCTGCGGAGTTCTGAGGCCTCGACAGAAGGCAGACAAGGAGAGCAGGGCCGGATGGGGATGCATCCAAAATCATTTGAATTTCCATGATTAGGATTCACATGCATTATTCTGCCCGGCTTTAGAACCTGTTTTCCACGTGGTTCTGTTTTTTTAAGATGTCTCTCTTCTGCAGATGATTGGAGACGCTGGAACCGGAGAACACACACGGCTGCTCTCCTTGGCCTGTCTGACAGGTGAGCTTTGGAAAAACATGCTGTAAATGTGCACAAACACACACACAAACACACACACACACGGTGTGCATCAGCTGGGTCCAGCGCCTGTAATCACCTCTCAAACCCGGAGAGAGAATTTTACCAAGCGCGCCGTGATCGATATTTGCCGATCCGTCTGCACGCATCGTCCTCAAATAAACGCGGAGAGGAGGAGACGGGTGGCGGGTCGCGACGAGGTCTGCGGCGGTTTGATGTCTGTGAAAGCGCTCATCAGCCTCGCCTCGGCACGCCGGGTCACCGCCGCCTCACCCCGAGCAGAACACGGCTGATTGTCTCGCTGTCGGGGCGAGCGGGGTTGTTGTTTTCCGATCTTTTCCAACAAGCTGGGCTTCTTTTCTTTTCTTTTTTTTTAATAAGGCCTCGGCTCCAGCTCCTCGCAGGCCGACACGCTGATGATGAGGAGGGGAACTCATCCAAACTCACTCCTCCTCCTCCTCCTCCTGCCAGTCCTGGACTCATGTTGTTACTGTATTTTTATTCACGGCATGTCTCCTTTGCCTCATGTGTGTGCATTCGTGATGGGATGAGCCGGGAGACGGGGGGGAGGCCGGGGGGGAGAAAGTGCAGGCTAAACAACCCCGTGTGCCTGGAGAAGCCGTGGTTAAATGGTACACAGCTCGGAAAACATAAGGTCTGCGAGTACGAGCGCAGCCACGAGAGCATTGTGGCATTTAGGGCAAAGAGCTGACACGCTGAAATAATCAGGTCGTAATAAATAAGAGAGACAACGGGGAGCGAGGAAGGCGTGTCTCTGCGGCGGCGGCCATTTAGAGGAACTAACTCTTTTCCCCGGCTCACACACATTCCCTCAGTGTCCTACTTGCAGAATGTTGTTTTATAAACCCCAGAAGCCTTGGCCCGTTAAATGAGCACAAAACAACTCCAACTAACCTTAATGAGTTGCACTTACTGCACACACAGCGAGGGCAGGTATGGAGGCGAGCCTCGGCGCCGCACTCTCCCTCACATTAAGCCCCGTTTAGCCGAGGCAGTAACCTCCCACAATGATGCGCTAATTAGCTTCATTAGCTTTTTTTTCCTCCCATTCTTGTTGTTTTTTAGTTTTGGCAGAGCGGCTGAGGCTTAGCTTCCAGATAATAGTCGCTGAGATCGTTCTAATCTCGTCTGTCTTGTGTGTTTTTTTTTAATCTCCACCAATGTCGCTGTGATTTCACGCGTTCTACCTGCTGTTCATCTTGGCGACAGGCACGAGCGCGAGCGAGCGTCGTAATGAGTCAGGCATCGGGTTTTAATAAGCAGAGCTTTACCCGCAGATCCTTCTGTGATTTGCATCCATGTCGGACACGAGGCGTAAAGCGAGGGTGATTGATTCATGGCTCGTCCCATATTGGAGCGAGAGAGAGGGAGAGAGAGAGAGAGAGAGAGAGAGAGAAGAGGGCCGTAGATTTATTATCAAGCTCAGCGACAAAGAGAGGAAGAGAGTGTGCATATGTTAATCCGCTGGCTGAACGATGATCAAAGACTGGAACAAGCTGAGCTCTGCCGATCGCCTCGGGGCACGCCGTGCTCTCCAAGCAGCTGGGAAAGTGTGCAGACGAGGAGTAAACACATAGTTAGAAAAATCAATAAGCGAGGTTCAGGCTGGAGCGCGGCGTGAAGGTCAGAGGAGGCCGGTGTCCGCGGCGCGTTAGAGAGAAATCCAGAAACCAGAGGCGTTTTTAGGCCAATTTAAGTGAAGTGATGTGTGTTTACAGCTGAGTTGTGTCCAGACCAGGGTCAGACATTAGCAGGGGCTCGGGGCAAAATGCCCTTGAAATATCTAAAATTGCCCTTGGCTGCGAATGACCCCGTGAAATAGATAGTTAACTTTTGCAAAGCCCAAGTTGAAAGTGGCCAGCCAGGCACCCGTAGCACACCGCTTGTCCCGTTTCCTCCTTTGTGTGACCGCGGCTCACACGGGGCAGTTATTTTACAAATATAACGTCATAAAATCATCATGATGTGTCATCAGAGATGAACCTAAAATACTGGCTTCACTGATAAAATGCTGACGCCCTTTTTCTCTCCAACGCAACACGGACGTCGTGACTGGGAGTAAGTCAAACCTGTCGTGGATGTCAATGTTTCTCTGTACGTTATTTTGTCTGCAGTTAAAAATATTAAACAATTCTACACAAAACAAACACTGTAAAAGTCAGAGTTCCTGATTGCACCATGAATAGGGATGTATACCGGGGACCTAATTGGGTCGGTACCAGGGCAGCGTTAAGATTCTGGACAAACACTATTGTTATTGTGACTTTTGTTCATCACCAGACACTTGGAGCGTGCTCATAGTATGAAGCTAGTGCGCCGTGTTTGGTTGCTATAACAAAGTTAGCAGCCCAACTTTATATATGTTACGTTAATCCTGTAAGCAGCTACCACAGCTCCGCCCACATTGCAGACAAATGAAGACGATGAAAGAACGCATGAATTCCACAGAGTCGTCACAAAGTTCACAAAGTGTTTGAGGTAAATAGTTAGTCGTTAGTCCACTGCAGTCAGTGCGAGTGCGGTTACTGTCCTGTTACTCAGATATGAATCATTTTGTTTTGCCTTTTCCGTGAAAGTATCGGTACCAATAAGCAGTATCGGTATCAGTATCGATAAAATCCTAACCATGAATATTCACCTGTGGCTCCGTCCAATCACACAGCGCGTGGCACTTTAACACAGCAGACGACAAACCTGAAAGACTGAAAAATGTCTCGCTGATATTATACGTTATCGTCTCCACCTCAGGTGATGATTCAGACAGTTATGGACACAGTGTAACATGGAGTTCATGGTTTTGCTCATGTATTTTGTACATATTTGACATAAATGGCATTTTTCATGTGTAAAATACTTTGTACTCAAACTACATTAGATAGAAACAGCCACTGCTGCTGCTCCAGCTCCTTCAGCAATGTTATTATTCGTTGTTAGAAGATCAGAATGAACAGTGACGACGGTACAGGACATATTTTAAAGTATGTTCCTTAAACTGTTGTGGACGTTTTATTTCATTATACAAAATCGCCCTGGAAATGAACCAGAACTGGTCAAGACGTTCATGACTGCTTCAGTTTCCTCAGTGATTTAAATAAAGAAACTAAACCTAGAAAAAGACACAAACACGTGAACAACCTCACGTCTTCTCATTTGGTTTTCAAAGGAGGGAGAATTTCCTTTCGAGTGTCAAAACGCCCGACGCGGGTCCCGTTCCTGCGTTCTCTGTGACTTCACCTCCTTCGTCGCGAGGCCCACACGTTTCCCACGAGGCCTCGGCCTCGGTCGCCCGCTCTGCTCGGGGAGTTTGTGGCCTCTCTGTGACTCCGTCAACATTTATATTTGAATTTTAAAAATTCCCCTCATCACAAACATCACGTTGTCATTTTTGTAGATAATTTAAATGTTCAGGGCTTTTCTCTTTCATCAATATCTGTTTGGGAAATGAAAATATTACCTGTCATTACTCTGTTTGTTTGCGTGTAACTGAATAATTAAGATGACTTAGCTTTTTAGCCCCGAGCTTTGGCGTCTGTTGACTTCCTCCACTTCTGAGGCGCATTGTTTTTGTGATTAGTCACTTTGTTTAATCTGGTAATGACGGCATCCCCTCAGGCTAAATGCCTGATTCCTGCTTCACCGGTTTATTTATTCATTTGTACTTTCTGACGTGTTAATCTGCATAAACGCAGCGCAGCTCCGCCAGGACCCCGAACATCTCTCTCTCTCTCCGCACCTGTCAGTTATAACAAATGTGAAGCACCGGGAAGCAGCCGCCGCTGCCGCCGCCCTGGTGGCCGCACCTTGATCAGAGCTGACGTCTGCCTGTCGATCAGCCGCGATCTAACCTGAGCTGTCAGTGTGAAGGCTGACGCTCGAGTCCTCATCTCCTCCTCAGCTCTGCTGCGTTAATTGAGCAGAACTGCTGCTAATTAAGAATGATGAGAGAACACACACACACACACACACACACACACGCACGTGCAGCTCTCTTTACGTTTATATTCTGCAGGTTTTTGAGTCTTTAGAGGACTGTAGATATTAAACTGGAGCAGAAATATTGATCTGTAAATGCATCAAACGTGCGTCTGACTGTTACAGCGGTTCATTGAACAGCCTTCAATCTTCTAATGAAAGGGTTGTACATTGATCCTCTGCTCCTCCTGTGCTGACGTTAGAGCAGGAATTCATTTGGAATTAACGATGAAAACGATTAATAACAAATAATAAGCAGTTTTATTAATCTTCAGAGAGGATCGATGGGGAAGAGCAAACCAAAAGTTCTCTTTTCAAACCTGCAAAAAGAAAACAGAAAATGGAAAAAAAAAACTTACCTAAGCTCCTCACTGAAAACAAAATGGCTTCTCTCTCCTAGCACTGCTATCTTTTAATTTGAACATAAAAATGAACAATTATTATATAACAGTAATGATTGACAACTCCTCCCCAATGACCTATGACCTCACACAGTGTCGTTAACGGTGATTGGTCGGGGTCATACTTGTAGTGTTGTCAGTTCCCCCCCGAACAAGACAGGCAACAATCTGACTGATAATCTGACGGTGTGAAAAACAAAAATCTGGTGTCATCTAATCCCAGCATTAGAGATCAGAGCCGACACCTGGTGGTTAACAGGACCGTGTATGACTGATGTTTGCTGAGGAGAGATCTGTGTTTGCCTCTCGCTCTGAAATCACCGTGGACGCAGGTATTTCCTCCAGGTCACATGACTGGCTCCTTTGTCTCGGCTAACACTAAACCTGCGTGGTCACCGTCTTGTCCGTTTGATCAGCCGACTCAGGTCTAGACCTCTGAAACCGTTGGACTGGAGGAACAAGCAGAGTTGACCACAGCCTGGCCATTAGCAAATCCTCCACTGTGCTGTTGGACAGTTGGAGACCTTTAATTTAGTGCAGCGCGGCCCAGGTTAGCCCTACAGCAGGCCTCTGGTTATTTGATGCAAATGTTCCCCAATGAAACGAGTGGGGAAATATCAACAAGCCCTGAGTAATTGCGGCTGATAAAAAATGCATGGGGGTTGTGGTGCCGGACTCGCTTCCCGCAGACGCTGGGAAGTTATCTCTCATTACCCGGACTGTGATAAAGTGCGCCGACTCCTCCGTCAAGCCACAGCGATGCATTCAGCTCCGTCTAATAAAGGCTGCTGCCTACCACGCGCTTTGCTGGCAAAAATCCATTTGCAGCAGTTTGTTATGGAGGAGAAATATTGTTCCTGGCTGCAACGATTAATTTCTCCCTCTCTCTGTGCGTTTGACGCTTGTCTCCGTAGTTAAAAAATCCCCCCGCACATGAAGTCGGGATGTTTTATTCATCGGGAAAAAAATTAATTTATATACAAGTGTGGATGTACTGGATGTGAAGATTTCACACCAAACAACCCCCACAGCACATTTACAAAGTAGTCTGCTGCAAATGTTCATTAGTGCACTGGGGATTTCAATATCAGCTCTGTGTGTGTGTGTGTGTGTGTGACTTCAAACCTCCGTCCTTCGCTCGCTCCGTCACCTCAGTGTCAGGAAGAGTCGAGGACGAGCTCTGATTCAATCTGCCGCACGAAAAAACAGCTGTTTGGCTCCAAGAAATGTGAATAATAAAGAAGACGACACGACGGCTGTGGCAGCGAACACAGCGGGGGATCCCGACTCCACAAACCAAAACATGAGACTACATTATCACCACAAGAGTCTGTGCTGCTGGAAACTTCACGTTTTCATTTACTTTACCCACGTTTAAACCTCCGATGAAATTCTATTTATTATTTTCTCTGTTAATCAAATTTTTGACCAAATTTCAGCTCCAGAAAATGTTTCCCAAACCTGGAAATGATGACGTTCTCAAACCTGTCGCTTTGTTCACAAACTAAACCGACGACGTCTTCACACTTTTTTTGTCATATGGACCAAAGAAACCAGATTATATTCACATTTAAGAAGCTGAAACATCAGAGAAACTGCTCTGATTAAATGAACAAAACTACATCGCTGTGTTAATGATCGTTTATCTCGCGGGGAAACGGAGATGAACACAACTTTCAATCTTTTTCTTTATTGTTCTTAAACATTTTCTATGAACACATGAACCCACGAAACAACCCTAGATGCTGTCATATCTTTGCCAGGCCTGTACTTGGCAAAAATGACCCCAATATAATCTTAATTATCATCCAATTATAAACTTAAGAAATGTACAAATGTGCGATTAAGCGTGATTAATCGTGAGTTAACTATGACATTAATGCGATTAATCTTGAGTTAACTATGACATTAATGCGATTAATCTTGAGTAAACTATGACATTAATGCGATTAATCGTGAGTTAACTATGACATTAATGCGATTTATCATGAGTTAACTATGACATTAATGCGATTAATCATAACATAAGCATAACATTTATTATTTGTTATTTTTGACCCCATTTCTGCATCTAAGGGTTAAAAAGTCTGACGTGGACCAAAACAACGATTTACTGTAAATGTCGCGCTAAAATTCTTGGCGGCGACACGAGCGAATGACTTCACCGTCACGTCGTGTAAACCGTTAAAAAAAGTTATCCAACATGAGTTCCATGGATTCATGAGCTACCACAAAGATAGAAACCTGTTACTTCATCTGATTATTTTTATTTTATTTTATTTTAGTTTTTGGGGGTGGTGATTGAGCTGCATTAAGTAAAAGAGATAAAAAAAGAAATCCAGTCATTAATATTAATTGCTTTCCTGAAATAAAGAACGGCGTGTGGAGAAGATTTCATCCTGACGACAGATAACATTCCTGTGAACTTTGAGATCCGCCTGTCGTCCATGCAGATGAAAGGATCATCAGCAAGAGCAGAAGAACTTCACTTCACAACTCGGGTTAATGCTTGTGGCAGTGGCACTGACGTCAACAGCTGTTCTCAAACAAGCCCTTTGATGACTCATTGACAGCAGAAGCTCCTCACTGCCACTTTCACTAACTGGGGAAATGTCAGCAGTGTGCGCGCGCGGGGCGGCGGCGGCAGCAGAGGTGGCTGATCACAGTGTCTCTGGCAGTGATGATGAAACGACTGTGGTGTTAATGGATGTGAGAGGGAATCTTGACCCCACGAGCCCGCGCTGTGGTTTGGATCAGGGCCTGGGTTCGCTCTGGGCCACAGGGAGTCCACACACAAAGCTAATT
This sequence comes from Solea solea, assembly GCF_958295425.1. Classification (NCBI taxonomy): domain Eukaryota; kingdom Metazoa; phylum Chordata; class Actinopteri; order Pleuronectiformes; family Soleidae; genus Solea; species Solea solea. Next base: position 1,057,549 of record NC_081152.1, on the reverse strand, counting down.
GTTCGCCTCCTCCGCCCCAGTGCCTCCTCCATGTCAGGACTCCGGGGACTTCCTGTGGAGGACACGGGGACAAGAGACACTCACAGAGGCCACTCATGATTAGGTTATTAGCACCAAGGTGACTAATTAGCTAATTGTACAATCAAAAGGGGGAAGCAGGAGAGGGGAGACGGGCTGCAAGGTGAGGAGAGGTGAGGAGCAGAGGTGGAGGAAGTCAGGTTCAGCTCCGCTCTCCTCCCTCCCCAGGCTGAGCTTCAGGGGCGACTCCCTCGCTACGTCTCTTTCCCCCACGGCGACCCCCCCCCCCCCCCCCCTCCTGCCTGCTGTTCAGGTCCCAGTGACATCTGCTGGTAGCACGACGTGTCCTCCCTCCACCCCCCCCCCCACCTCAGAGGCCGGAGTCCTCCCTCCTCCTCCTCCTCCTCACCCCTGCCTGCCTCCCCGTGCAGATGTTGCTCCCTCGCTCCTGCCTGTGTGGAGAGCGTCAGGCCCGTTTGATGTGTGATGAAACGGAATGGAGCGAGCCACTCGGGGGCTCAGGGAGCAAAGGGGGGGAAGAGGGGTGAGGAAGGGTGCAAGTAAAAAATGGGAGGAGGAGGAGGGAAGGAGGGGGAGAGAGCAGGGAGGAAGAGGAAGGATGTAGGGACGAGTGTAGGTACAAGATAAATCAGAGGGTGGACACAGAGCAGAGGTTTGGTACGCGTCCCACACTGGACATCACCAACCTGAAGAGATGGATGAGGGTGAGGAGGACAGGAGAGGAGACAAGGAGAGGAGGCAAGATGGAGAAACAACAGGGAACTAAATAAGATTTAACAGAGATGGAAAATGACATGAGTCGAGGAAATAAAGTGAAAGATAAGAGAAGAACTGAACACATTAAAAACAAGCAAGACATGAAAAACTTTGTGAATAAACAAAGAGAAAAGGAACGATATTAAAGCTGAAAGATGAAAGAGGAGGAAAAATACATTAATTTAGATCAATTAAGAGGAGAGGAAAGAAAAATAACCAAGAAAATAAGAGAGGAAACTGAGGAAGTGATGGAAGTAAATAAGATGAAAATGAAGGGGAAAGGAAATAAAATAACAGTCAAGAAAACAAGGAACGGAGGTGAGGAGAGGAGAAGAAAGGAAAGGAAACGAGATTAAGTAAGGGAGGGAAGAAAACAGTGGTGAAAACTAAATGGGACGCTGCCATGAGAGGAAAGAAAAATGGGAGAAGAAAATAATGGAAATTTGTTAAAGTAAGACAAGAGGAAACAGAGGGGGAGAGCGGAAAGGAGACATATGAAGGAGAGAAGAGGCTGAAAGAATGCAGGAAGTAAATGAATGAAGAGGAAATGATGCTTGAGGAAAACAAAGAAGGAGTTGAGATGAAAAGAGACAAAACAAAAGGCAGAGGAAATTGAAACCATGATGAAGAGGAAGTGGTCCCATCTTCCTCTTGTGTCTCCTTCCCTCGTTCACTTCCTTCCTCTCGCTGCCTGTGCACTTTGATGATTGTTAGGAAAGAAGAGAAAGTGAAAGATAACGATAACTCTCAGTGTGGGCAGTGTGGAGCCACATGGAGGAGAGTGGAGTGAAGGATTGTGGGTAAGAAAAGAAGAAGGTGTACGCGGTGGATCAGGTGAAGCGATGGATCAGCTACCAGTTAGAGATCAAAGTGGAAAAACAAAGGCGGATTTCAAACGGGCTCAGAAACCCTGGCAACAAACCCGCGGCTCCTCTGATAATACTTAGATCTATAAATGTTTCCCTTCTTTTATTTATTTATTTATTTTTCTTATTTATTTTTAAAATTATTCATCGTTGTAATAATTTGGGCCTAACAAGCACTTGAGGGAGACGGCTTCCTTTTGCATCTCCTCTCCCCCCTCCTCCCCCTCCTCATTCATTTCCTCAGTTCCTGGCTCTGTGGTGCTGCTGGAGCTCGGGGATTCGGGGGCACTATTAGAGAGAATTTCTTTTATTTGCTGCTAATGAATGATATGCATCCTAGTGTTTTTCTTGTGTACTTTGCGGGGGTAACAGTGAGGATCGGGGCAGGAGCTGGAGAATTGGACTCTTTTTCAGACGCTTTTGTTCACGTTAACCCTCGTCTCGCTTGTTATTGTCACTTTGCCAGATTTCCAATTCAAATCCACCATCATACCTCACTTGACACCGGCGATGAGGCGTAGTTTGACTCAGTTTTGCCGCGTTCTGTCGTGCCGCCGTGTTTGTGGAATGCGGGTTAACCGGCGTGTCGGTGCAGGAGACGCACCGCGAACATCCCGCGGAAATAACTGCACATTTATTTGTTCTTTGTTGTTGTTGACGCTCACAAACGGATCTACTTTATTCACCCAAACAAACAAACAAACAAACAAACAAACACTGGGCCAACACAGTAAACCATTGTATTATTATTATTTCATGACGGCTTTTCAGACACGTTTAATCGTCTCGTCTGCACTGCCAGCGCTCGCCACTGTTAGTGTCACACTGTACAGATGGTCCGGTGACCACGCCAAGACAATACAGTCACACTCAACATGTGACGCACTGTTATTCTCCAAAAACGATGAAAAACACCGCTCACTGCTGTCCCTGACAGATCTGCTGCTGGAGGTGGCAAATGAAACGCAACAAAAGCACACACACACACAAACACACAGGCTGCTTCAAGGAACAGTGCATAAAAAATAAAGACAACACAGACGCAGAGTCCAGAGATACAGTCCACGAGAACGTGTTAAAAACACTTTCATTCAATTTAAAGAGGTAAAGGGAGTAAAAACACACACAAGAGTTCAGCTGTAAAAAAAGGCATTGGTCAAAATAAGTAAATAAGATTTAAGATTTCTAAATAATGAGCTGTTCTAAACATCCGTCAACAGACTGACTGCCAAATAATGAGCTATTCTATACATCCACCAACAGACTCAATGCCAGATAATGAGCTATTCTATACATCCACCAACAGACTCAATGCCAGATAATGAGCTATTCTATACATCCACCAACAGACTCAGTGCCAAATAATGAGCTATTCTATACATCAACCAACAGACTCGATGCCAAATATTGAGCTGTGCTAGTGTTATAAATGTGGCTGCACCTACATTTTTGTTGTGGTGGAGCTAAATGAAAAAGTTAAGATGCACCAGAGCAAAAAGTCGGTCTGTAGCTCTGCCCTTATATAAATAAACATTTGTTTTGGAGCCTTGAAAAATCTGTTTGTTAAAAAATGCCGTGTTTCTACAACACGTTAGTTGTTAAAGTAGATATTATTGTGCAGGTGCTTCTCCAGGTGCTGTGTTGTATCAAGTATTTATTTTGCTGTTTGTGCAGAGATGTGGACGTTCTCTGAGGAAACGTTGACCTTCACCTCTCTGTGCAGGAAATAACTCTAATGCCTGTTTTAAGTCTGGTCTCAGTGGGTTTTCAGAGCCTCAGCGCACACACACACACACATATATATATATATATATATACAGTATATACAGCACATGCAAACACTGACAAACAGAGGAACACAAACTACTTTGCCTGCAGTGATGGCTGAAAAGCTACATATCAGGTGCAGAGGTAAAAGCATGGCCTGATAATGACCTCCCTCCAGACTGAGTAAAGCAGCGCCTCCTCAACTGTCCCTCCTCTCCTTGTTTCCTCTCCTTGTTTCCTCCCCTCCTCTTCCTCTTTGGTGTGGTGCGTTCATGGACGCAGGCCTGGGGAAACTTTGAAGTTGCCTCTGTGCCACCTCCGGTGTAAATCATGCAGCCTGTGCTGATGAAGGATGTGTTGTCTCCCCTTGGTTCTCGCTGCAGAAGAGACTCGTGTGATGAATGTTTGAGCAGCAGTGATAAAGCTGCACTTTTCCCCCGCTGCTCCGAGTCCAGCCGGAGGCTTCAGGAGCAGGAGCGAGGCCTCATCTTTACCTCCTGCTGCGCGGCTGCACGGACGAGGCCGCGGGGAGCTGTGAGGTCAGAGGTCGGGCGTATAAAGCACAGAGCACAGAACACCTGAGAAGAAACACAGATTCACACTCGCGTCATGTCTTTGATTCACTTCCAGAGACTCCACACAAACACAGACTCTGTGTTAATGTGTGAAGACGCCGAGCGCTGGTGCTCGTGTTCATGTCAATGACAACCGGGACTGTACGGCGAGGAGGCGCTGCTGTCCTGTCACAGACGCCACATACCATCAAACACCAAAGTAGAAGAAGAAAACTTACATCAGTGTTTGAACACGGTTGAGATGGTTTGGTCACGTATGTTCTCGATGTTTGATGTACTGATGTCCTCAAACGTCTTCATTTTGTCTCCAAACCGAAATGATTCAGTTTGAATGATTTCTTCAGAAAATCTGACCGACAAAAACACTCAGAAGAGTTGACAGTTCATTGAGTTATGGTTGCAGACGTAGGAGGGACAGTGATTATTATGTCCAAGATGGAGCTGCCTGGGGACGAGGAGAAGAGGAGGAGCCACAGTCAAGTTTCATGGATGTTGTGAAGAAGGACATGAAGACAGTTGGTGTCACAGAAGAGGACAGATGGTGTCAGATGATCCACTGTGGTGACTCCTAAAGGGAGAAGCTAAAGGAAGAAGATATAAGAGCTCTGGACTGCAGTGAAGAAGAAGAAGAAGTTTATATTTCAGCAGAGACGCCATTTGTTTTGACAAAGAACTTGGATTCAGTTCGTCATCATCATCCCTGATGACTGACCATCAGGACACTGTGAACACAGTGATGCACACTCACTTCCTGAAAAGACGTACATGTGTAGAGTGAACAGAGTTGGAAAACTCCGCTAACTTTGGGAACTTAACTATAGTTGGTAAGTGTTCAACTTACAGAGCATTAGAAGGGATTTACATTTAGCTTGTTGACATGTTGACACTACGACGAGTCACTAATTGGACACTAAACTAACCCCAGTTACTGGGGGCCACATCCAGTTTACTCCTAGTCCTGGTCCCAAACCTGGATCAATGTAAGGATTGTGTCAGGAAAAGAGCAGATTTCCAGTGTCTCCAAAACACTGGTTTCTGTTTGGATCAAAAACTTTTGGAGAGTCACCTTAACTTGTGTGTGTGTGTGTGTGTGTGTGTGTGTGTGGGCGGGGGGGGGGCCCTCAATGTACCTGGAGGGTCACGTGATCAGTTTGTAGGAGTGTTAGCATGGACACAGGTTGTCTGTGTGTCTGTAGTCTAAATTAAAGACAGATTGACTCATTCACATCAGTCCTGGTGGACTCGTCGTTCGGCTGGTGAAACTCTGCGATGCTAAATCCACGTCTTTGTTTGTTTCTGCGCAGCTTGTTGCTCCCAGACACTGAACATCTGTGCAGAGGGAGGAGCTGCTGCTGCTGCTGCTGCTGCTGCTGCTGCTGCTGCTGGTGTAGTTGTTGTTGTTGGGGGGGTTGATGGCAGACCACATGGGGAGGAGGGGCCTCCTCTCCTTCAGTCTGTCAGCCCACCTGACTGCTGCTGCTGTGAGAGGCCCGCCCAAGGCAAGACCACAGGCTAGTGGCTCCTGTGGGCCTCCAGCAGGGCCCGCCAGCCTCCCCGAGCCCATTAGAGCCCAATCCTCCTCCCACCTCCGCCTGGGTCGCCCCCACCCAGCCCCGCAGCCCTCTGCCCCAAGATGCCATCGCTCTCTGTCCTGCTCTGCTCCGCACACTGAAATAACTCTATTGTTTGTGTGTGTGTGTAACGGCATGGGTTTGGGGCATGTTTCTTTATTTTCCTTATTTTTCTGCTTGTGCTCGTCTTGTCCTCAGGCTGCAGGTTTCAAATCAGGCTCATGAGACGCTCTGTGTGTGTGTGTGTGTGTGTGTTTTCAGGGGAGGAAATCTCACAAAGGCATTTATCTATGTATTTACACTTACTGCACTAATGTGGTGTGACTGTCCAAACTTCCACCAGTGTCCACTATCAATGCTGCTGCTGTTACTGCTGCTACTGCTGCTACTGTTACTGCTGCTGCTGTTACTGCTGTTGCTGCTGCTGCTGCTGCTGCTGCTGCTGCTGCTACTACTGCTACTGTTACTACTGCTGCTGCTGCTGCTGTTGCTGCTGCTGTTTCTGCTGTTACTGCGGCTGCTACTGTTACTACTGCTGCTGTTACTGCTGCTGTTACTGCTGCTGCTACTGCTAGTGCTGCTGCTGCTGCTTTATGGAGCAAAGAAAGCTGGAAATATTCACGTTTAAAAAGCTGGAAAACTTTCCAACCTGTTCTAATCAGTTAGTGCAACAGTTTATTGGTTTATAGTTTATTAATCGATAAATGATTGCAGCTCTGTTGTCTTTATTGTTTAAAGTGAAAGGGAGGGGCTTGTTACAGTCTGCAGTCTCACATCAGATGTCACTCATTCTGACCCACTGGACCTTTAACCTGGATCCACTATAACAAAGACAATAGATGAGAGTATGTGAGGTTGTCAGAGTGGAGGTGGGTGGAGCTGTGGGAGGTTGTTGAGGTTGTGGGTGGAGCATAAATGATCAGATATTCTGAATATCCTGTGATTGTCTTGTCTGGTTGAGTCTTTTTGATCTGAATGAAAGTACAGGGTGAATCAGACGCGTGCAGAGCTCAATCCCGACGCCTCTGCTCGTGGTTTCAGTTTGTGCTACGTGAGCTTCTAAAGCTGCTGTAATGGTCCAATTTATAATTCATCATATCTGATTTTCCAGATTGCCACAATCTTGGGGAATAAAAATTTGGGAGTGTTGGGGTTTCTTACTTCTTTTTTTTTTTTTTACACATTAAGTATTTATGATCCTTGATGGATATATAAACTGTGGTAAAACTATTGCCTTGAATATTGATTATCTCGAATTAAAAATGCAGTTTGATGAGGAGTTCTCTCTGGTCAGCCTCCCTCCGTTTTACAACTTACATCTTTTTTTTTAATTCCTGACCTCCTCGTGGCGTTTCCCTGTTTGCAGTTCAGCGCGCCAATTAAGAGCTGCAGAGCTCTTTTAACGAGCGAGTCGTTAGATCTAATTAGGACGTGGTTAAGTGCCGCGCATTAAAAAGGCGAGAGCCATCATGTTGAAGGATGGAGGCTCGGCTGCTCGGCTCGACTGGAAGCAGCTGTCGACTCTCCTCACATCCTCCCCTGAGCTCAGGCACCAGAGCAGACACCTACATGGAGATTAGAGACCCGGAAATTAACAAACCACCATGTTCGACGCGTGACGTTGCTACTGTCTGTCCGAGTTCTGTTTCACAATGCCGTGAGCTCACTGGATGATCTCTCTGGTTCTCGTTTAGCGACATATCTGTCTCATTCTTAACCAACATCGTCAAAGTCAGCGCTGTCAGTGTCAAGATAGAAGCAAACTGTTGCACGGTTCTGTGATTAACAGACGTTTTTAGATAGAAGCCGGGCAGGTAATGCAGATTTATCACGAGATCTCTCACAGAGCACACACCTCCACCAAGATTTAAAACCAGGGGCCTCAAACTCAAAGAGGGGGCCGGATGTCCAACAATCAGATTCAAAATGAATCTGTAAATAACAGAAATCAAATCATCTAGACAACTGTAATTAAAATACACAACAAGCTTATTTATAATTAAATGTTGAACGTATAGAAATATTTTTCACTCTTCATTATTAATTTAAACCTCAGTTCTACAGGACATCAGTTTGAGACCACTGGTCTAAACACTTTAGCTGTGCGTCCCTAAGGAACAGTCCCCAAATAACCAGCCCCACCTGTTCCACTTTTTGAGTACAATGGTACAGTGCGGTCAGGGCGGAGCTAGATCTGCCCCGCCCATGACAGTCAGCTGATTGGGGCGACAGAGGTCGGTGTAAATATCCCACAGAAGCCGAGTGAAAAAGCAGAGAGCTGCTGGATTTCCTCCTTTGTTGTCTCTGAAACCTTCTGAAAGTTCTGCTCACAGCTGTGACCTTCCTACATGAACGTAACTACATTCATCCCGATCTGTTCAGATGTCGCTGAGATAAACACGTGAACTTGTTCCAGGGTTCCCATCAAATTTAAGGACTTTCCAGGACCAATTCCCTCATATTCAAGGACGGAATTTGCTGACCCGGCTTAAGATGTGAGGACAACTTGTAAGAGCGTCTTCACCCATGGCGTCCACTTTTATCGACTTATATTGGCAATTCATTATTTATTTATTTATTTATTTATTTATTTATTTATTTATTTATTATAAAGTTATTTTTCAAATTCAGAAACTTTCAAGGATTTCAAGGACCCGTGGGAACCTTGCTGTATACATTTTTACAGTGTTGTCCATTATAAGACGCAGAGATGTCTTGGAAATGTGATCATTTTATTACCAAAATTGAATGTGAACATACAAATAATTCAGTTGTTAAGAGAAGGACAAACTCAGAGATAAACCCACACTCATGAAAACAGAACCTGCTTGGTCTTGTTTTTGGTCTCAAACCAAAACGATTCAGTTTTAATGATTTCTTTCTTAAATATTCACATTGAAGAAGCTGCAAAATCAAGAAATCCTCGTTGAAGATTGATCGTCGCACACGACAACTTAACTTTAAGGCCTGGAACAAATATCTGATTTAAAACCTTTGTTTATTCATGTTCCTGGAAGCACTTCTACCTCACCTGAACTCGTCTTCTGGGTTTAACAAAAGTTTAGTTTCTTCTATACATTTCCACAACTTCTAAACATCACGTCTCATGTCAGCAGGAGGATTGTGAAGCACTTTGGTGCTGAACGGCTTTAACTGTGGAACAAAAGCCTATTTTTGCGTGTGTGAAGCTACTGGAGACTCTTAAAGTCTTTCAGGTGAAGCTGTTTGGTTCATATGGAGGATGTGAATCTCATTATCTGAAGTCAGAATAGTTGGCAGACAGCTGTTTCTGCTAATGTGAGCACAGGGACGCTGCAGGAGGAGGAGGAGGAGGAGGGTGAGGTGTAGCTGAAGATGTGCAGGTGCAACATGGAATGAGACACGTGGATAGAAGAGATAAAGAAGGAAATGACTGCGCGAGGTTTGGCATAAATCGCGGTAGATTACGGAGCCTGTGGAGATCTTTCGACTTGTGTTCCTCCTCTCGCCGGCTTCTGTTTGACATGAGAGTGTGTGCGAGCTGATCCACGGTGCTCGGCGGTTCACAGGCTCTGCTCCCATCTGGGCTTTGAACCTCGCGCTCACCTCGCACTCGGTCTCTGGTGTGTGTGTGTGTGTGTGTCGCGGGTGCAGTCGAGCGTGTCAGACAAAGAAATTAAAGATGGCAGTTTACAGGGAAACACTCGGCTCTTTGGGAAACGCGGCGCTGAAAAAGACAAACCTGACAAATTGATTTAAAGGGATGAAATAGGTTTTCCCCCTCACCTTTAGAGACGTATTTACCTTCCTGTCTTTTCGCTCTTCTGTCACTCTGGGAGCGTTTGCTTGTGTCTGTTTGCATTTTTCATGCTGGTAAAAGCTCTTCTTTGCTGCGTTTTCTATCAATCAGGAATTTTCTTTTTGTTTGCATGTGAGATGATGTGCCTGTGTGTGTGTGTGTGTGTGTGTGTGTGTTTTCAAGTGCGACTGTTTCTTTGTTGCTCACAGCTGTCCCACATTAGGGATCAGCAGCTATTCCCCAGGCAGTGAAGGCTTTTCAGAGGCCTGACTAATTGGCTGTAATCTCCTTTTTAAAAGTTGAAAGCCAGCGAGTCTCCAGCCTCGCAGTTTACAAGCAATTAATGCGAGGAACACCAGTAAGTCCTGCTGGTCACACACTGGTGTAGCTCTGCTGGCACTTCCTGCTGCGGCTCCCTCTCCTCTCACTGAAAACACACACTCCAGTGTGAGGGCCTGCTGTAACTGCTGCTGTAACTGCTGCTGCTGCTGCTGCTGCTGCTGCTGCTGCTGGTGGTTTTGGTGGTAGCGGGGGATTTGGTGTGAATGTAGCAGCGTCCGTGGGGACGTCGGTGGGTTTGGTGAACCGAGGGGTTTCTCCTTCTGAGGAGCTGATGAAATAATAATGCGCGGCGGAGTTGGCGGAGGCTGAAATTTGCACATGAAAATCCTCTCCCTTTCGCGCTCCTTGCGTCTAATGTGCCGCCCCGATGACAATCCCTGCCTCTGTGCAGTTTATATGCAAATGAGGTCTTTTTTCAGAGCACAGCGAGTGAGAGAGAGGAGCTTTTTTGTTGTGTTTTGTTTGTGTTTGTGTTTAAAAGGATTTTTTAAAGGATGATAATATATTTTAATTTTTTCCCCCCTGAATGATGAGATGCAGATTTCTCAGAAGAGTTTGAGCAGCCAGACTTTTTCTTCTTTTGTCTTTAATTGGAACATGAAGCTCCAACTCTGAGTAAAGTGTTTGTGTGTGACGTAAGAACTGGTCGTAGAATGATTTGTGTTTGTGTTTTGTTGATTATTCTCTCTTCATATTCCTCTCTGTGACCTCTGACCTCTGGGTGGTTCACACGTCAGTCGTCCTGTTGGCTTTAAAGGAGACAAAATGACATCAGCAGACGCTCCAACAGGAATCACGACGCTCTGGTGAGTCTGTGGCCTCTGAGGTTAGAAAACATCCACACTGCTAGTGTCTCAGTCCACACTAACACACCTGAAAACATGTGTCACGTTAACGTTCACTTGTCATGGGTCGGTGAACCTGGGAAGCAGAGATTTCTGTGAACTCCATCATGGTTTATGTTTCAGTGTCCACACTTTAAGGCAGCACAGGAGTTTTCAAACTTGAAAACCCGGTGTCATGTGGACATCAGAGTAAGGTCTGGCCCACGTGACGCTGAGGTTTCTCCTCCTCTGGTTTTAAATGATAATCCTGTAACAACAAGAAAGTGTGACAAACTCTCAGGAACCTAAACTCCAGTCTGTGTTTGTATAAATGGACAAAAACCTCCACCTGTGTGTGGACTGGACAGAGTCGTGTGGATGAAGCCTCTGAAAACTCTAAAACAGGAAGTTAAAGATAAATGTCATCAATTCTGAACCTTTAAAAAAAAGATATATCACCTTTAACACAAATCAGTGCAACTTAAAGTGCTTGACACACGCGAACCCGCGATCCAAGCAGCACGTACTGTAATATTCACAGATAATTAAACTAATAATTAATCTACATGTAAATGTAAGAGATTTCAATAAAATAGACGCAGGAATAGTGATAGTGAAAACAATAATGATCTAATCAGGCTGATGAGGTAAAATGACAGAGATAAAAGATAATGTATATCCTCTGATGCATTTCTATAGATACCAAACAACATGAAGGTGTGAAGCCTGTGGTCGTGTAAACGGGATGAACAGATTTATTCTCATTCTCACCTCCTTGTTATAATAAATGGAGAGGGTGGTGGTGGTGAGCCTCATGTCAGCCCGCTCCCCTCAGTCACGGACAGTTAGTTAAAGCAAACGCGCAAACGCGCTCGGGCCCTGGAGAGAAGGCGGGGCGGTGGAGGTGCCAATCACGGCCGCGGCTCTCGCCTTCACCAACTTTTTATTAATTTAATAAACATCCCACAGAGACGCGGCCGCGTGAACTCGTGTAGCCTCGCAGACGACACGGGCGCCACGCGACTAATGACGTGTTATTAACACGCTAACACTGTGTGTGTGTGTGTGTGTGTGTGTGTGTCGACCATGACGTTCTTAAAGAAAGTCAACAATTACTCTTTTACTTGAATGACTACATGAATCACAGGGTAATAATATCACGATATACTTTTATATTTACTTTAACTCCACTACATTTCCTCTGACCCTCTTTGTGCCTTCCAGAAGAAGAAGAGTTGCTATTATGGTCTGTATTTATATAGAGCTTTTCTAGTCTTGATGAAGTGCTTTACACAACACTTTTCACTCATTCACTCATTCGCTGCAACATGGGCTCAAGTGTCTTTGCTCAAGGACACATATAGACCAGGAAGAGCCAGGAATTGAACCCACAGCCTCCCAGTTTGAAAAACAACAATCCTAAATACTCACTTTTAAAAAAATGTTTTACTTTAAAAAATGTCTTTAAAGAAATCATTGAAACTGAATCATTTTGCTTTTGACATTTGAAAACATCATCATTTCCAGGTTTGACAAACACTGATGAACATTTCATGGACCAAACGATTAGTCGATCAATCGAGAAAATACTCGACAGATGAAAATGGTCGTTAGTCGCAGCTCTGGTCGTCTCTAACATTTGAATTCAGACGCCTGTTTATTAGTTGACGTACAGTAACACACAGATGTTCCTTTGCTCTATAACATTATAGTAGAGGAGAAGTCTTCGCACTGTGCGAGTGCTAAATATTGAACGCTGACACTGAAAGTTTCAAACTTCTCCATAAATTTATTTCACAGAAACTTGTTTCCACACAAGTTTCTCCAGCAAATGTACAGAAACCAGAGAAACCTATATATAAAGAATGGACGTGGTCCTGTGGGTTCTTTCAAATGTGTTGAATAGCCACCAGGGGGCGACTCCACTGAAGTCAGTGGGAAAATGATCTTTTGAGGAGTTAATCACTCATTTGAGCTCTTCTTTGATCGAACATTATGTTTCGTTATTATATAACATTAATTATCATTTCATTTGATCAATTTTTATGACCCATGTGAGTGTGTGATTGACAGCTGGTACCTTCCAATCGGAGCTTGGCTTTAGGTGATGACGGTTGCTGAATGTCGGGATGTTTTCTGATTCTCATATTCTCAAAGTGATTTTTCAGCTTCTTTGCGCCACAAAACAAATCAAATCATTAAAACGGTTGTGAACCGAACAACTAATCGATCAATGGTTCATTAAAATAATCATTAGGTGCCGCTGTAGTTTGATCCGTAGAAGAAGAAGAAGATTTTATTTCCTGTGTGTCGTTCATCTCTGAGTGGAGGGGATTGTGATTGTGGAGGCCGTGCCGTGCCGTGCGTGAGAGACAGAAACATTATGAAAATCATAATAATAATGATCTCACTTTCAGGTTCCATCTTTAACTGTGTCGTTAGAGAGGAGGTGGACTGGTGAGGAAGGAGTGAGAGGATCAGGAGGAGGAGGAGGAGGAGGAGGAGGACATACACCATCATCATCGTATACCTGCTGCTCTGCTCCTGTCAAACAGCAGTAGCTCCAAACTGGTGTGTAAATACATGTGTGTGTGTGTGTTTCATGACAGGGACGTAAATAATGTCAATGATTGCATTTTAAAGTCAACGTTTGTCATGTGGTTAGGATGAGGTTAAGAGTTTGTACTAGTTATGGTTAAGGTTAGTTTAAATAAGTCAATGTAATGTCCTCTGAAGTCATGGAAACCAGTGTGTGTGTGTGTGTGTGTGTGTGTGTGTGTGTGTGTGCGCGTGTGTGCGTGTGTGTGTGTGTGTGTGTGTGTGTGTGCGTGCGCGTGTGTGCGTGTGTGTGTGTGTGTGTGTGTGTGCGTGTGTGTGTGTGTGTGTGTGTCTCACCTCAGTCTTCAGCTTTGACTCTCCCTCCCTCCCTCCCTCCCTCCCTCCCTCCCTCCCTGGCTCAGCGTATCACTCCATATATTCATGAATTTCCTGTTTATCATGAAAACATATGCATGAAAATAGAGGGTGGGAAGAGAAAAAAAAACAACAACAACAGCACAAAAAAAAGAAAGAAAAAACAAGCGGTGAATGTTGATGGGGGGGGGGGTGGGGGGCGGTCTCTCGTCTGGGTGCAGCGCTGCACTGATCCTCACGGGACCTGCCTGTGGATATTACTCTCTCTCTCTCTCTCTCTCTCTTTCTCTATGTATATATATATATGGATTTATATATACATACGTGTGTGTGTGTATTATACTGTCTCTGTTGTCGGCCCGTAACAAAATGATGGTTTTACGTCTCAGATTCTGTGACCTTTGACATTATACGAGTGACAGTTGGTCATTATATAATATCAAGCTTCCGATAAAAATACATTTTAATTTTAATTACCAGCTCAACCTTTGATACGTGGAACCATGTTCTAAATAAACCTGGACAAACACAGATTTTACCAATAATCTCAATCATGGTTTCATTCCATGAAGCTTTAAAGAGAACAGTCTTCTGCTTTTCCCAAACACTGGGTCGGGGCCCACAGATGAGTCACGGGAGATTATTTTTGGCTCCTCAAACAAATTTTACTGAGTCTTCCTGACCTTTTAGTTCATATTTATGTCAATATGTTTTAAATAACTAGCATAAAATAATGTTTTTAATTCATTTACTTAACATTATTGAAAAGGATTTTCAGATATGGCTGAAAATGAGAAATTTTCATTTAATTTCATTCTTTTCATAGAAATGATGTAATCCTTTAATCTGACGATTATTTTCCTGTTCAATTTGGTTGTTTTGTCACTAAAATATGAGAAAATGTTGCTCAGACCTGGAAATGATGATGAACAAACCAAAATGATTGAGTTTGTTTGTTATATGGAGCAAAGAAAGTAGAAAATATTCACATGTAAGAAGCTGAAAAATGACAGAAAGGAGAAAATAGACAGAAAGTAGAAAATATTCACATTTAAGAAGCTGAAAAATGACAGAAAGTAGAAAATATTCATATTTAAGAAGCTGAAAAAATGACAGAAAGTAGAAAATATTCACATGTAAGAAGCTGGAAAATGACAGAAAGTAGAAAATATTCACATTTAAGAAGCTGAAAAATGACAGAAAGTAGAAAATATTCATATTTAAGAAGCTGAAAAAATGACAGAAAGTAGAAAATATTCACATGTAAGAAGCTGAAAAATGACAGAAAGTAGAAAATATTCACATTTAAGAAGCTGAAAAATGACAGAAAGTAGAAACTGAAAAATGTTGCTCAAACCTGTAAATTATGATTATGAATTTTTTGGTTATATGGAGCAAAGAAAGCAGACAAAATTCACATTTAAGAAGCTGAAAAATCACAGAAACGGGTTTTTAATTATTAACAAAAACGCGCAATTAATTGATTGGGCACTAAAATAATCATCTATGGGGGCATTGTATTGGCCTCAGACTTCAGCACAGCACTGTAAGTGTAAGAAGACCCTTATTCCACCTTTCCATTTCCTTTCTTTCTGCCTTTCTTCTGTCTATCCATCGTCACACCCCCCTCCTCCTCCTCCTCCTCTCCACTGCCTCTTCTCTTCAGCGTCTCCTCTTCACGGTGTCAAAGCCAGTTACAGGCAGAGGAGCTTCTCCTCCTTCTTAAATAATTCACAAGTTGATTAATAGACTCACAAGGGTATAATTAGGCAGCAGAGAGACAGTGGCTAGTGTAACCAGTACAGTGCTTAGGGGAATTAGAGAGCGGGGGTTACTGAGAGGGAGAGAGAGAGAGAGATGGAGAGAGCACAAGAAAAGAGAAGAAGAAGAAGAAGAAGAAGAAGGAGAAGAAAAAAGACGACTGGTTTGCTGCTGCTGCTGCTGCTGGTGGACTTGAGTTGAAGAGTGGATGAAATGAAGAGGTGGAGGTGTGGAGGGTGGGAGGGGGGTGAGGAGGAGGAGGAGGAGGAGGTGGGGGAGCACCTTTTTCAGAGTGCAGTGTTGGATATGAGGCAGCCTCTCCAGGAGCACAGAGCCCAGGGTTTGTTTGATGTGGAAATTGGACAGTTTGAATCCGTCTCCTTTAATTTTTCACAACTTACACCCTCCCCCCCTGTCCTCCCCCCCTCCCTCCCTCCTCCTGGGTGCCTCACATTCCTCTTATAGGATATAAATTAGATTTTTTTTGAACACTTTACCCAGGTACTCTCCCTGTCAGTTGTTTATTTATTTTCCAGGCTGAATGGAGTTGTACTTTCACCCGCGATGTTTGTCAAACAGTCAGTCATCAGCATAAAACTTCACTTACGTTGCCTCTAAGGCATCTTTTGTATTCTGAAAGGGAGGCGTGCGCTTCTTCTTCTTTTTTCCTCTTTCCTCCCGCGCTGCCAGACTGGTCTTCAAAAACAAACACACACACACGCAGCAGCAGCAGCAGCAACAACAGCAACAACAACAACGGCGGCGGCGGCGGCTGCGGCTCTTTCTCTGTCTTTTCTTCACAGTTCAGACGTGGTGTATTTCTGCTGTGGTGATCTCTGTCTGCCTCGCTTTGCCTGTTAAAATAAAATGAAAAGAACGCAACAGAAATACATCCAGACAGGTACAACACTCTGAGTGTGTGTTGTTCTTGTTTTTTTTCTGTCATATTTCAAATTCAATTTGAACGTCCTTTCATTGCTTTTACAGCTCTTAATGGTCCTGCACCGTCATATTTCTAGAGTGTGTTTGTCTATGTGGACTCACGAGGATAAGTTTGTGAATAATTTACCGCCTTAACAGTTAATATCACTTCTGCTATCGGAAGGAAGAAAACATCCACGCCGAGGCCAAATATCAGCCGATAACAACATTTCTGTACGATGTGTACGACTGATCATGTACTGTGAAATGAGTAAATCTGACTTTCTACTACAAATAAAACACAGCAT
Organism: Solea solea; assembly: GCF_958295425.1. Lineage (NCBI taxonomy): Eukaryota > Metazoa > Chordata > Actinopteri > Pleuronectiformes > Soleidae > Solea > Solea solea. Next base: position 1,041,128 of record NC_081152.1, on the reverse strand, counting down.
TTAATTAGTAAACAAATCATTTCATTAGGTCTGGTCAGTATTTGAATAATATATATATACACACACATATACATATATATATATATATAGATATATACATATATATATGTATATAGTGTATATATGTGACATGAGACGATCTGGTCTTTGATGTTCATCATAGACCTTTCCTGCTTTTAAAGGCTGTTGCATTGAACATTTATGATGTATTATATTGAATAAATGTCTGAAATACACAATATTATGTCTATATACATATATACATATGTACATTTATTCAAAAATACATTGAATCAACAAAACTATATATAAAAGCTAATTATTAGTGTTATAGCTGAATTTGAACGTATTGATGGTCAATAACACGTAAATATCTTCATTTTAATAAATAATGCAGGTTTTATCTGAAATGAAAGGTAATCATAATAAGTGTGTATTTTAAGATCATGTGATACAGACCATAAACAGTACATTATATATAATATATAATACTTTATATATATATATACAGTGTATGAGTGCAGAGAAACGACCTGTATGCAGTTTTATTTCCACATGTATCAGGACATAAAGTCAACATATAATACACAGATTATTTAGGAAGACATATGCATACATTTACTACTTAGTTTCAAGGTTGGGGGAAAAATTCTTGCTCATTTGTTTGGGGACCCACAAAAATCTCCCATGACCACCTGTGGGGTCACGACCTAGGCTTTGAGAACTGAAGATCCTCCTAGAATCAGAATACTTTTTTTTTTTATCCCGAAGGAAATTGTTTAGAACCCTCTGGTTCTGGTCTTTTAATCGTCCCCGGAGTAAAAACGAAGACTTAGATTGATTGATTGATTGATTGATTGACAGATATTGGCTACATGCTGTGCTGCTGCTGCCGCTTGTGTTTGCTCCTGTGTGTTTATTTCATTGTTGATATCTCAGATTGCTTTTGTGTGTGTGTGTGTGTGTGTTCTTGACTGACGTGTCCATCCTGTGTGTGATGTTCCCCGCGTGTCGACGTGTCAGCTTTAATTCAAACCCGCGTGTTCTCCTCTCATCTGTCTGCTCCGGTGTCAGGAGGAATCTCTGCTTCTTTAGTGAAAGGCAACACATTTTTTTCTGTTTGTAGAAACTGATGGAAACGCTTTGAAATTCAATCCAGCGCGAGAGGAGGAGACGAGCCGGCGCCAGTCAGCGCTGCCTCTGCTGCTCATTTCATTTCTTCTGCTTGTTCTCTGCTCTACAGTCATGTGGAAAACACACGCTGCTCATTGACCAATGATCTCAGTGTTTTAATCAATCGATCGATCAATCAATCAACCACACTACAGATAAGATAAGATATCCCTTCATTAGTCCATTAGTCCAGGGAAAATTACAATATATAGCAACCTTTCATAAAACACAGTGCAACCAGGAATAAACTCCTCCCACCCTCAATGCCACGCCCATCAACTCAATCACCAAAATAAAAGACAAACACATTCAAATAAAGACGTGAAGAAACGCTGTCATAGAGCTCAGTAATCGTCCTCGAGGAATAACAGAAAAGAGAAATAAATAACTGCAACTAACGACTATTTTCATAATCCGTTCATCTGTCCATTATTTTCTCCATTAATCAAGTCATCGCTCGGTTCATAAAATGTCAGAAAACGTTAAAAAACATGACGATAACCCACAAACTTAAAAATGGTTCACCTTGAATGATTTCTTTGTTTTATGGAGCAAAGAAAAGAAAATATTCCACATGAAACAATCAAGAAATCTTGTTTTCATCAAAAAGCTTCACACTGATTCATTTTAGATTTAATTTAGTCATCAATTCATTTGAGTAATTGTTTCAGCTCAAGGGAAAAACAATATTTATCTTTTAGGGATCGTTAAAAAGAGCGCACAGATGAGGTTAAACTGGACTTCAATACATAACAACCAAGAAGATAAGGTAGAAAGTTCAAATAAATAAATAAATACACTTCTGTATACATATATCAGTGATTGATGCGGCAGTATACGATATTATCGCTCATCGTTATAAAATGATTTGCCATAAATTGTGTTGAACAGCGCCTGGAGAAAAACCTTAATACTTCACGTGAAACGTGCCAACATACCGTTCATTAGACAACATACAGACATTTATTTTTTTACACGTGCCACAAGGGGGGGCTATTTTAAATTAAAAAAACGGGTCAACTGTGCGATGTTTATGAGCTCTGTCGGTGCAGACACGATCGAAAACATGTTTTCTCATTGCGATAATATCGTGAATCGCAATTATTTTGATCGAGATAATCGTGGTGGGGAATTTTTTAAATTGTCCCATTTCTAATATCCGTACTGGTTATCGGCTAAAGCACTGGTGGTATATCCACAAAGTGCTGTAAGTTAAACGCATTATTAACGGCGTTAACGCAAACCCATTTTAACAGCGCCAATGCTTTTATCGTAAGATTAACTTTTGGCCAGGAACATTTACAATAGATACAAATGTGCGATTCATCGCAAGTTAACTATGACATTTATGTGATTCGTCGAGAGTTAACTACGACATTAATGCGATTAATCGCGAGTTAACTGTGACATTAATGCGATTAATCGCGAGTTAACTGACATTAATGCAATTAATCGCGAGTTAACTGACATTATTGCAATTAATCGCGAGTTAACTGTGACATTAATGCGATTAATCGTGAGTTAACTGTGACATTAATGCGATTAATCGCGAGTTAACTTCGACATTAATGCGATTAATCGCGAGTTAACTGACATTAATGCAATTAATTGCGAGTAAACTCTGACATTAATGCGATTAATCGCGAGTAAACTCTGACATTAATGCGATTAATCGTGAGTTAACTGTGACATTAATGCGATTAATCGTGATTAAATATGACATTAATGCGATTAATCGCGAGTTAACTATGACATTAATGCGATTAATCGCGAGTTAACTGTGACATTAATGCGATTAATCGCGAGTTAACTGTGACATTAATGCGATTAATCGCGAGTTAGCTCTGACATTAATGTGATTAATCGCGAGTTAACTGTGACATTAATGTGATTAATCATGATTAAATATTGTAATGTTTGACAGCACCATTATTTTGCGTCCATGTCATCTCGTCTCTTGATACAAACAGAACATAATGAAGTGTTTTTCCTGCTGAAACACATTAATAAGTCTGTGGTGAATGTTTGAGATAATTCAGGAAAATCGACGTCATGAGTGAAACAAACGAGCTGATATTTCATATCCGACCTTCCTTTGTTCACGCGCTTCATGAGTTATTGATATTTCCGCGCTGACACCCGGCCACCAGGAGGCGCTGTAAAAGGCAGGACCCCTGTGTGTGTTGATTTATTTATCCGTGTCTGGATTAAAGGCGTGTGCACCTGATGAAGGGCCCGTCAGAGCAGCAGTGACAGCCTCACAGTGCGTGTGATTCCAGTGGCTGCGTGAACAGAAACGAGCCGAGTCGACGCCGTCTTTGAAGTGCTGACAGACGGGAGCCTGTGAACATCGCCTTAATCTCTCTCTCTCTCTCTGTCTCTCTCTCTCTCTCTCTGTCTCTCTCTCTGTCTCTCTGTCTCTCTCTCTCTGTCTCTCTCTCTCTGTCTCTCTCTGTCTCTCTCTCTCTCAGAGGCAGGTTGTGAGCGCGCTCCGTTTCCCCTGTTTTCCTTATTCTCTTAATGACACAAACCATTCAGCGGCCGCGCGTGATAGCATTTCATCTGCTGTAATGTGCAGTGGCTGCTCACTTCAAACGCCGCCAACACGCCGCGATCACACCGCGCTCTTCCTGTGTTCTTGATGGGATCTGTGTGTGTGTGTGTGTGTGTGTGTGTGTGTGTGCGCGGCTGATTGTTTCCTGAGTAAATAACACAGACTGTGCCGTGAATCAGATCAGTGCACAGAGACATGTTTCACACCTGAACACTGATCGTGACCTTTGACCTGAGCTGCTCTCCCTTTACTGTCTCCTCACACACACGCACACACACGCACACACATACGAACGTGACATTGTTTCCTCACAGATGAAGACACGTGGAGGTGTGTGTGTGTGTGTGTGTGTGTGTGTGACCTCTGAACTGAAGGTGTCAGTGAGTTTGTTTCCACTCGAGCTTTAACAACTCAGTGACATGAACTCATTAACTAATACGTTCATCATCTCAGCGTTGTGAGTGTTTTATGAATCTCTGTGAATTAAAAAAACAACATTCAGGAATAAACTAAAGAATAAGACGAAGAAAACACAGAACATGAGCAGCAGATAAAACACGACACATCAACATGAACGACAATAAATGGAACTGAATAATATAGAATGTATGAATGTAAAGTGTGTACAGTTAAACAGTTCAAGGGACTTGAAACAGAGGCTAATTAAATGTGTATAATAATGTAAATAACACAGAAGTCATTCAAACACTGACATTTTATTACAGCGTTGCACCTGTCGCTGCACAGTCTGCTACAAATTAGTAGAAGAAGACGCTGACTTGTGCGCCACCTGCTGCTCACTCTGGTGAATTTACTCAGTATTATTTAGACAGATAAACGCATGTGTTGTCTTTAAATCAGCTGATATCAGGAACATGAATAACTTTTCCTTCATTTTCCCGTGGCGCGGAGGTCGATGACAGAGCGGCGCCGCCGGCACGCGCCGGCCGTGCGTTGGGGGTCGGACGTCGTGGTGAAGTGGAGCTGCTGGGCGTACGAGGGCGCCGGGGTTAATTACTCCATTACTGCGCGGCTCAGCCAGGAGCTGTTTAAACAGGCCTCAGTCAGCAGGGGATTAGGCCTCATTACTCCTGCTGCCTCCTGACTGCGGCATTCTGGGTAAAGATTTGACGGCGGGGAGGAAGAAGAGATTAAGACTAAGCAAAGGAAGAAGGACAGGTGAGGGGAAAAGAGCAAACTGGCGACGGCGGCGGAGCTTAACTCCAGCGGCGGATTCACCTGCATCATCACCTGAGCTCAGCCGGGGCCACAATTATCCCCCAAAATGCCCGAGCGTAGCAAGATTAGCATCTAAGGCTCAGATTACCCTCCCTCCCTCCATCTTTGAACCGAACCCCCGGCCGTCCACAGCTCCTGCCTCCTCCTCCTCCTCCTCCTCCTCCTCCTCCTCGTCGCGCAGGTGTCTGATGGCACTCGGTGATAATGACGGTGTTCTCGTTTGCAGGAAGGACGAGCTTCTTTAAATTAGGTCGATGTTTGCGCTGGCTCAGTTTACCAGGTCTTTAGGGCATGAAATACTGTGGTTTACAATGACAGTCAAATATCAGTCTTTAATCTGTCATTTATAACCAACATATCATTCTCCATTAAAGCCAATTATTTAGTGATCACAGTAGAAGTCGAACCTTTGTAAACGTGCGTGTGTTAAACCCTGTGAAGCAGAACCATGACGGACTTTTCTTTAACAGCGTCAGAGTCGGTGTGACGGTGAAACGTTGTGTTGTTGTTGTGTGTGGGAGATTAACGGCTCTCTCCACTGCCCCCTACTGTCTGCAGGAGGCAGCCAGAATCAGAAGCTCACGGCACAGTGACAGTGTTATTATATTCAGACGTTCATCGTGACAGAGGTGGAGAAAACTGTTGTAACTCGTGCTGTCAGTTAAATGTGTTATTAACGTGTTATTAACGTGTTATTAACGTGTTATTAACGTCGTTAACACTAACCCATTTTAACGGCGTCCATGTTTTGATCGTGAGATTAACGTTCTTTTTGGACGAGCAAACTTTGTGGTTTTGTTCACATGCTGTTGCAACAACTAGTCACGTTAGAAAAACTACAACATCACACTGGATCTAGCTCGACCACAAACACAACAACAGGCACGCTGCACACACGTGTTTGGGCTAAAGAGTAGTAGCTAGTAGTCGCTTCTCCGTCTCCAAGCGGGCTGGATCATTTGTCCACGCACTCCCCACATCCAAGTCATGATGTCTGCAGTGTTACCAACCAAGCTGGCAGACCCCCCAACCGTAGTGAGGAGACCACCGAAGACCGCTAGCTCCTTTAGCTCGGATTAGCTCGTTATTAAACCACGGCACTTTATTCACACACTGCAGGCTGATACACAGCCTCTCTTATTATTGTGCGGCTCTCACAATAAGAGGAATAAGTCACAATATGCAGGTGACAGAGATATTGTCTCATTAAAAAAACATCTGCACAAAGCAAGCAGATCCACTTTTCTATGTTGATAAGAGCATTAAAATGAGAAGAAATAATGGGACATTTACAATAGATACAAATTTGACATTAATCACAAGTTAACTATGACATTAATGCGATTAATCGCGAGTTAACTATGACATTAATGCGATTAATCGTGAGTTAACTATGACATTAATGCGATTAATCGCGAGTTAACTATGACATTAATGCGATTAACCGCGAGTTAACTATGACATTAATGTGATTAATCGTGAGTTAACTATGACATTAATGCGATTAATCGTGAGTTAACTATGACATTAATGCGATTAATCGCGAGTTAACTATGACATTAATGCGATTAATCAGGATTAAATATTTGAATTATTTGATAAAACTAGTTGTAACAATTCAAAAAATAACACAAATAGTTGAAAAACAGATGTGGGTGTGGCTCCACAGCCACAAAAATACGCACTCCGAAACAGTAGGGGGAGCTCTGTAGAGGAAAAGTGCAAAAAACCAGACCAGATCTGATCTGGTCCAGTCTGGTCTGGTCTGAGTCCAGTTTTAAGTGGGGTTTAAATGTCACGATTGACAGCTGAGTGCGTGCGGTGGACAAATTGACGACTTCATCATATAACACTCTTTTTACATATAAGTTAAGTTATATGAAGACAATTTAGTCTAATTTGAATGAGTTAATTCATATGTAACATTTGATTTGTTTTTATTGACTTAGTTCTTAAGTGTGTTGATGTAAATGCACCTTCTCTGAGGCTTTCCTGTCACGCTGCTGTATTTTTCCTCACAATAACTAAACACCTTAAAGGATAAAGTATTTAGGGATTTCAGAAAACTTTCCATTGGATCACACGGTGAAAGAAAAGTGGACGTGTTCCAATTAGAGGAGTCAAGTGAGGGCTTTTCAGAATCACATTTGTGAGAGCTGGAGTTGTGGTTTTGCTGAAGTGTCTTTGGTTCAATCACCTGAAACACATGAAGAAGAAAAAAAACTACACAAACAGAGTCGCACAAATCTCTCAGTGAAGCTGTCGATAAAAATCCCATTTCATTTGAGTCCCAATGCTTTTTCTTTCTTGATTTATGGGACACGGCCGCTCGTCAAACTGTGCGCTTTAAGCTCAAGTCCAGAACAGAGCTCTTATTATATAATTGAGGCCCAAAAAAAAAAATCAATAGGAGCAGCTGGACGCGGCCGCGCTCGGCAAACACTCGCATCCATATTGAGAGCGAGCGTCTTCGATCGGTGTCTGGACTCACACACGGAGCGGGTCGATGGCTCGTCTTAGCCAGTGGCGCTCTCTGATGGCACATGTTAACACGAGCACGAGACAAACGCTGCACCTGAGATCCTCGGCCGTTCACAGCCTCCCCAAAAAAACAGGAATTATTTTAAACATAGCCCGAGGTGAGAGCGAGATTCTCCGCTCCGGTAACCACAGCGAGCGGAGGAGCTGGAGGAAAACACCATATTTATCCTATTGATTTTCTAAAGTTGAAACAAGGAGATTTAGGGGAGCTTGACTCTTAAAATTCCCAAGGAGCCTCTCAGCGCTCACACACACACACACACACACGTGGACACAGGAGTGTGTTTCACTGAGCGGTCTGAGCGAGGTTTAGAGGCCTTGAGTTGCAAAGCTGTGCTGTGCAGTGGAATGATGTGCCCCAATGTGTGTCAGAGGAATCATTAGAGTGAGTGCTGGTGCTGAAACCTGCCCATGCTCTCCACCACTACACCACCGCGCGCGCCTCTCTCTCTGTGTGTGTGTGTGTGTGTGTGTGTGTGTGTGTGTGTGTGTGGAGCGTGAGCAGACAACAGATGGAGAAAAAGGCCTCGCTGTTGCCGAGACGCGGCGGAAACCTGCAGAACGTCCACAAACACATGCTGCTGCCGAGGACGGGAAACAGGGGGGGATGTGACTCAGCGGCGCACACGCCGTCTCCAGGAGGAGGAGGAGGAGGAGGAGGAAGAAGAAGAAGAAGAAGAAATAGGAGGAGGAGGAGGAGGAGGAGGAGGAGAAGGAAAAAAGATTCAGGATGGAAAAAGTCGTAGCGCAGGCGAAACCAGAGGCGAAAGTTTTCCTGTTTCTATTTTCAGAATATTAGGTTTACAGTCGTAAGTTTTACTGGAGAATAATGATCTTGTTAGGTTTGAGTTTTTTCCTCAGTGTTGTGAGAAAAGTTCACTTCATCTTAAAGCGGTCTTCCTTTTTTCTCCCGAGTTATTTCCAGGAGGAAAAAGTTCTTTTTCTGCTTGACGTTAACGATGTTCACTGAGTGACAGATGGAAAACACGGACGCAGGAAGTCTCCGCGCTCACATCAATCATCGCGTCTACTTCATCACACTTTCTGCTGGAGGCGGGGCCTCCGTGTCGTCCTGCGGTCAGAGCAGAGTGGACGTCAGTGTCTGGAGAGACGCACACCTCTGTTATATGAGGAATCCACCGCTCCACCGCGTGGCCCAGAAACGACCTGAACATCAACTAAATAAATAATAATAAAAATAGAGTTAAATAAGTTAAAATAAACGTGAAACAAATCAGATACAGAAATCACAAACTCATAAAATATTGATCAGTGTTTGTCAAACTCTGGAAATGACCATGACCTCAAAGGTTTTTGTCCACAAACACAAAATGATTGAGTTTGAATGATTTCTTTGTTTCATGGAGCAACAGAAACCAGGAAATTTAAGAAGACATTTAAGAAGCTGAGAACAGATTCACTTAAAACCAGGGTTCCCACAGCCTGGTTGATGTCAAATTCAAGGACTTTCCAGGACCAATTCCCTCAAATTCAAGGACTGAATGTGCTGACACAGCTAAAGATGGGACACCTTGTAAGAGCTCGTCTTTGTCCATGATGGCGTCCACCTTTAGTGATTGTCCTCAAGATGTTGGTCAAAGTCAGTGTTTGTCTTTTGTCTTTGGTGAGACGATGAGGACGAGATGTTGGAATTCACCATTCGTCATTTTCTCTCTTTCTTAACTTTACTCGCTCACTGTTCTGCACAGAATCTCACGTCAGTGGACAGTGTCCACGACACCTGTCCTCGGATGATGTCTCCACGTTTGTCCTGCGTTGGCCTCGTCTACGCGTGAACAGTAGGTGGCGCCGTCACAAACAAAGGAGACATTTATCTAAGTATCAACCTTTAAAAGACCTTGGATTTTTTTCCAATTCACGACAAACTTTTAAGGATTTCCAGGACCCAAGGAAACCCTGAAAGTCACATCAGTGACAGGAGACGTTAACTCAAATATCAACTGCTTTCCTGCACAAACTTCAAGCACTTTCAATGACCTGTGACTGTTTAGGGCGATTTTCACAAACTTTCAAGTGCCTTGAAAATATCTTTTCAAATTCACAAAATTCTAAGGATTTCAAGGACCTGTGGGAACGCTGTAAACCGATAACGTTATCTCGGTAAAACGGATGCCTTTGTTTTCGGTGCAGGTCTAAACTGAAGCCACACATTTAAAAAGACAAATCTTTAAAGTGAGCGTCCTCTTGTTGAGCGTCCTCGTGTTGAGCGTCCTCGCGTTGTCCTCCCACTGACCCTCACAGGTCAATCTGACCTCAGTCCTCAGCCACACCCGCCCGTGCGTGCGTGAGCCGCTGATCTCATAGTTGGGTACAGGAGGCGTCGCCGTGGTAATTGTCCTCCGTGGCGTCCTCGATTATGCCATTAACAGCCTCACAGTGATGAGGCTAATGGCCAGAGACCTTGTTTGCATAGCATTAAGTTAATTGAGCCCGAGGCCTGGCATGAAAACACGGCTGAGATGATGTTACTGATGGATGGTGGCGCCGCTGAGACACTAACCATTTACGCCACAGCTATATTAATTAACGGCTATCCAGTTACACGGGCTTTAGCGGGGATGAATAAGTGAACGCGGCGACAGTGACGCAGCAGTGACAGCCTCTAATGTGTGTGTGTGTGTGTGTGTGCTTAAGGCCTGGCATCAGATCTTATTTCCCATTTCCTAAAGGAGGAAACCGAGCCAGCGTTAGTAGCAGCCTTTAAATAAATCACCACACAAAGCCGGCGCTAATACTTTTAATCGTGAATTAATTACACAGTCGCTGCAGCGAGAAGACGCACCAATGTTCCAATATGTTCACGTCGCAAAACCTTTAACGCTCTGCAAAACCACAAAAAAAACACACAAAAAAACACAAAACCACAAAAAAAACACAAAAAACCCACAAAATACCCAAAAAACACACAAAAAACCACAAAAAACCACAAAAAACACACAAAAAAACACAAAAAACACACAGAAAGACACAAAATACCAAAAAAAACACAAAAAAAACCCACAAAAAAAACACAAAATACCAAAAAAAACACACAAAAAAACACAGACGGCGCCGAGTCGCTCACACACAGAGCCGGGGGCGTGTTTTTAGAAAGGTATCGTCAAATAATCACTGTTTCAATAATCAATCATTTCTTTGATCATTAACACGGGAATAAAAGAATAAACATTTTAAAACACGTTTCTAGATTGATTTGTGACATTCTGGAGTCAGTGAGATTTGAATTGACTTTAATTTAGAAAATCTGTGACGCTGAAAACTCGTGGATCATCAGACGTTTGATCGATCTTCTTCTTCCTTCACAAGTGACAATACACTGAAATCTAACATAATCTACTAATACACACTAATTATTATTATTATTATTACCTTTCATTTCATGTAAAACCTGCTTTATTGACTATAAATACGGTCATTCTATCACACAATTTTATTTTAAATATAATTCTGTCAATTTCATGTATTTTTAAAAAATCAATATATATTATAATAATAATAATAATAATAAATCTGATCAAAGCAACAGCCTTTGAAAGCAGGAAACGTCGTCACAGATCTCGTCTCATGTCAACATAGATACAGATATAATATTTGTTTTGAAAGTGATTTCATCTGCGTCTTCAGTCAGACGTGATGATCAGAAGTTTAGTTTTTATACGACTGCAGGAGGACGAGGTTTCCTGTGGATCATTATTATTTTCTCCATTAATCGCTAAAATGTCAGAAAACGTGTAAAAAATGTTGGAAATCATGACGTTCTCAAATGATTGAGTTTGAATGATTTCTTTGTTTTATGGAGCAAAGGAAGCAGGAAATCTTCACATATACATATATATATATATATATATATATATATATATATATATATATATATATGTGTATATATATATATATATATATATATTATACAAGAAGCTGAAAAATCACTCAAGCTGATTCATCCATTATAAAATGAGTTGATGATTCATTTAATACTAGAATAATCACCGCAGCTATTTTCATCATCACATCATTCATTCGTTGTTTGGTCCATAAAATGTTGATGTTCTCATTGAGTGTTATTATTGTGGGTCTCCCTGAGTCCAGGACCAGGACCAGGACCAGGACCAGGACTCACACCCTGCAGTGCGGTGTGTGGGTCAGGCTGTTGGTCCGCAGCTCTTTTGTTATGTAAAGACGTGTCATGTGATCCTGGAGAATAAAAGAGGAGAGAAAAAGAAACCGTTCAGATAAGCTGCTCACGCTCATCACATAATGAAGGAAGCCTTTGCTCCAGTTTCTCCTCCTTAACATGAGCCACTGATCAACTTTCACACAGCTCATCAGTCACTGCTCCTGCTCCTGCTCCTGCTCCTGCTCCTGCTCCTGCCCCTGCCCCTGCCCTTGCCCTTGCCCTTGCCCCTGCCCCTGCCCCTGCCCCTGCCCCTGCTCCTGCTGCTGCTGCTGCTGCTGTTTTAATCATATTTAAGATGTGGAGATCAAAATTATTGATTAGAGATTTAAAAAAAAACAAAAGAAAAAATAACCTTGAGTATTAATCCTTTATCTCCAGGGTTCTCAAACTGTGGTACGTGTACTGTAGTAGTGTGTAGAAAATGAAATGAGTAATAATTAGTCTGTTTATCTGTGGCTCATGTTAATCTAATGTCCCTTAACTTTATTTACACCACTGTGTTTTAACAAACACAGGTTTATTGAACGGAAAATAAAGTCAAATTAAATGTAGAATGTTATGAAATAATAAATCTAAAGCCACACACAAAATCAAAGATAATCCAGAATAATCCGGAATAATCCCACCAGAAACTTCTTCAGATTACGCAAATAAAGACAGAATTCTGTTCATGTTTGTCTGATTCATCACTTCATCCACTCATCACTTCAGCACTAATTCACTCTGCCGTTAATCCTCCAGATTAATAATCATATTGTTATTCTGCTGCAGGTTTTTTTGCGTCTGTTTCACGTGAAGTTTGTTTTTAAAAGTTCCTGACTCGTTAGCGCTCTCATGCAAATGAGCAAACAGAATTATGAAATAATCTCTGGGCTCAGTGCTGAGGAGGGGGAGGGGTCGTGGAGGTCACATGTTGCTACAGGCGACAATAAGTGAAATTAATGAGTGTTTATGCCGCCTCCTAATTGCGGCCCATCGAGCGCTGACTTTCTTACATTTTTCCACCTGCGCAGCCTTTTTGCTTTTTGCTCCTCGTCAAAACTCTTCCTCCACCTGTCACACTGTCCCCTCCTCCTCCTCCTCCCTCCCCTCTCTCTCTCTCTCTCTCTCCCTCTCTCCGTCTCCCTCCCTGCTGCCAGTTTTTAACTACACTCCACTCTGGCCTCTGCTCGACTTGTTACAGCCCCAACACGAGTGCAAACAATCAAAGTCTTTGGGAACGCTAAAATATGCATGGCTATCCGTGACAGACAGATAAAGCAGGGCAATTAGCCACGTAATCCTAGAGCATGGTGCGGATGGTCGGCCTCAGCTGTCCTCCCCCCTCCTCACCCCCCGCCTCCCTCCCTTTACTCTCTTGGTCTCCATTAGTTAAATTTACTCTGTGTGTCGGCTCCCCATCAAATCAAGTAACACTTCCCCTAATTGGCTGATAAATAATACAGCAGGCGCGGCATTATCATTTCATCAGTGGTAAACATTGCAGAGGCCGTTGGTAAAGAAACCGTCCCTCATTCATTTCTTCATTTGCTTAGATGGAACGGAGAGGAAGTGAGGGAAGGAGAGGTGGAGAGGAGAGGAGATCGAATGAACAAGAAGGACGCGACTCACATCACCTCAGGCTGAGAGAGAGAGAGAGAGGGAGGGAGGGAGGGAGGGAGGGAGGGAGAGAGAGAGAGAGAGAGAGAGAGAGAGAGAGAGAGAGAGAGAGAGAGAGAGAGAGAGAGAGAGAGAGAGGGAGGGAGGGGAAATGAAGAAGAAGAAGAAGCTGCTTTTGTTAAGAGATGTCAGATATGTTTGCTGTTTTTTGTGCTGTAGGTGATGAGGGCCACACACACACACACACACACACACACACACACACACACACACACACACACACGTGTAAACACACACTCGCTCTTCTTCTCCCCAGCCTCGTTCATCCGTCTTTTTTTACACCCACTTAATGAATATTTCATAACAAGCGACATAAATATTCATTCTAATGGTTTTGTGCACACAGTTATTACCGGTATTTCCTTTTTCTACATAGAAGTAAATAAATAAAGAAATGGACAAATTCTGCATAAACAGCTCCTGAAATAATCATTTCTCTCACTCTCAGGCACAAACTAAATTATCTACATCACTGTTTCACCAAACTTCTCACGAGGGAACGCCCACTTTTCCTCTCTGTTTCTCCTCACTGTTTAAACGCTGACGAGAGCCACTTCTGTGAAATCACTGCTAAATTACAGGGATATACAGTTAAATGATGCATTAAACAGGAATTTACTGCTAAAAACACAGTTATATAAGCCTCAGTATTGTTACTGCGAAATCACAACAACATCAGACTCAGAAATGACAGTTAAATACTGAATTATACAGAAAATAACTGCTTAAATACAGTAATACACACAGAAACCTGCTGTAAAATGACACTTACATACTGCACTATATTCAATATTATACTACAGTATAATATTGAATATACTGCAGTATATAAAGTTATAGTAAGATACAGTTTTTATACTATACTACTATACGAATATATTCAATATTATACTACAGTATAATATTGAATATACTGCAGTATATAAAGTTATAGTAAGATACAGTTTTTAATACAGAAAGTTGCGACTAAATCACAGTAAAACGAGGCACAACTGCAGTAAAAAGACACACGTACTGCAGTACACAGGACATCACAAATACAGCTTAGTAACAAATGACTGCAATCACAGTCGTATGAGGCACAAATACTTTACAGTTACATATTGAATTATGAATAAATCTCAGTAAAGTTAATTTCGATGCCATATTTATATATTTCTACAGTAATGTAAACAAAACGGCTGTAAAATGACACTTGAATCACAGCATCAGTGTTTACGTCTCATTTACAGTAATGAAAGCACTGATGTGCAGTGACTGTGAAGAGTCAGTCAAATATCTCACATTTTAATGTTTATTAGTCTTTATAACTCCATTCTTTTTTCTTACATATATATGTATAGTTATGTTTATATATATATATGTATAGTTATGTTTATATATATATAGAGAGAGAGAGAGAGAGAGAGAGAGTATAAAGGTGTTTGCTTGGCGTCTTCACCTCTCAGCCGCTGATTATTAAACACATTTGTCTGCAGAAATGGCAGAAAAAGTTCACGTCTAATTTTAGTCCTCGTCTGCGATCACTGAAGACAAACCAGAGGAAGTGGAAATGATGAAATCCTTTTTGTAAAAGGCAATCGGTGTGTAAGCAGCGTCTCTGCAGCGTCTCTGCAGCGTCTCTGCAGCGTCTCTGCAGCGTCTCTGCCCCTCGGCACAGACGTGTCACTGAAAACCTGTGATTATATTGCATAATGCACCTTTAAAGGAAACGTTCCGCGGCCTGTGATCGATGAGGTGTGAGGATTTGACACGCTGTGATCTTTGAAAGACACATATTAAGGAAAAGTGGAATAATCCTCCTCCTCCTCCTCCTCCTCCTCCTCCTCCTCGTGGAATATAAAAGACACAGCGAGTCCTTCAGCCTTCAGAAGAACATTTTTTATTATTTTAAAAAACAGAGCCACCTGAAGGCATCTGTCTCTGTCACTGGAGCCTGAACGTGTCACCGTCACAGAGCTGTCACTGCTTCACTGCTGCAGACACACGTCCATCACTGTCTGTCTGTCTGTCTATCTGTCTGTGTGTGTGTGTGTGTGTGTGTGTGTGTGTGAGAGTGTGAGCTGACAAACCTGCAGCTCAGCCTGAGCCAACACTGATTACTGTCTTCATCACTGACAACTTACACAGAGAAGAACACACACTCACTCTGTCCTGAACATTTACAGTGTCCGTCAGTCACACACACACACACACACACACGCAGTCAGTGACACACACACACACACACGCAGTCAGTGACACACACACAGTCACACACACACACACACAGTCACACACTCACACAGTCAGTGTCACACACACACACACACACACACACGCACACACACACAGTCAGTGTCACACACACGCACGCAGTCAGTCACACACACACACACACACACACAGTCAGTGACACACAGACACACACAGATGTCATTAAACTGAGGGAAATTCTTAAATAAAGATGTCCAATTTCAGCTGTCACTGACGTTTGTAAGCCAATGGAAGAGACTAACTCTAGTTACCCTAGTCCACTCAATGCACGCTGTGTCTGTGTCTATGTTGCGTCTACATTGCGTCTGCGTTGCGTCTACGTTGCGTCTGTGTTGTGTCTGCGTTGCGTCTGCGTCTGTGTTGTGTCTGCGTTGTGTCTGCGTTGTGTTGTGTCTGCGTTGCGTTGTCTCTGCGTACCCTAACCCACATATGAGTCGCGGGAGATTGTTTTAAGGGTTCCAGAAAAAGTTAGCTAAATTTTCCCAACCCTTTATTTAAGATTTATGTTTCTTTATTCACAAACATCCTGTAACTACCTGATGAGAGCAGTTCTGACTGTGAATGAGTTCATCTTGTCGTGATTTGTTGTCTTTAAAAAGTTTGACAAACAGTGATCCAGACTAGTTAATAATAAACCGCTGTTTCATAATCTTGTGAACAATTAAATAGAATAAAAAACAACAGTCATTAATAAATAATATTTATTTCCCTCAAACGTCAAAGAATAAGAACAGTTCAGTGTTTTTCTACAGAGCGGAGAGTGAGGATGTCACACTAAATGTCAGAAAAGGTTAAACACTCACACACACTCACACACACACACACACACACACACACAGAGTTAATTACAGCAGCAGAGGAGCAGACAGACAGCATGTTGAGAACGACTTTAATTAATGTAGCAGTAAAAAGTGTCCCTCCCTCTTCATGTCTGCTCTGCTGTTCAGTATTAGTTCCACTTCACTGCTCTCAAAGACACGGACAAATAGTGACTCTAATGATGGACATGCTCTGTCCTCCCGCCTCTGCCCCCCCCTCACCGCTCAGCTGGTCTCGGGTCACTGCCCTCCCCTCTCCCCCTCTCTCCCTCTCTCCCTCTCTCCCTCTCTCCCTGGGGAGGCGGAGAGAGGGAGTGGAGCAGTTAAGACGACCATGTTCAGGACAAGTCTGTGAACTGACTTCATTAACACTGACTGACACACACACACACACATAAGTGTTGTTGTTTCTTCATTTATGGGTTCAAATATTTAAGAAACTCCTGTTTTGAAGCCATGACATTTGTGATTTTTCACGTGTGGAAAAAAAACACTGATCCACATTTGTGTCTGGACGACAGAAGTCATCAGCTGCTGGAGAAAAACCTCCAGAAAACAACCAAAAAAACACCAAAAAAGTCATTGTCGTTGTTGTTGTCACCACATTCCAAATCTAAACAAAACAAAGAGAAAATCACATGGAATGAAGGTGTGAAAAGTTTCCATGAATGTTTGATATCGTGCAGCCGCCGACATCAAGGTCATAAATATTGTATGTCAGAGAAAAATCTGCTGTTTGAAGTGAGAGCAGGAGAATCAACCACACACACACACATGATCATCATAATAATACACCTGTGTCTCATCGCCAATCCAGGAGGAGGAAGAGGAGGAGGAGGAGGAGCGTGTTTCCACTTAACCTCCTCACAACAACAACAACAACAACAACAACCAGTAACACACATAATCTCACGACTGTCCAACAGTCACAAATATCAGTTCTTCTTTTCAGTCTTTTGACGTCACTTCTGGTTCAGTCTGGTTCAGTCTGGTTCAGTCTGGTTCTGTTTGGTTCAGTATGGTTTAGTCTGGTTTAGTTTGGTTCAGTCTGGTTCAGTATGGTTTAGTCTGGTTTAGTTTGGTTCAGTCTGGTTCAGCCTGGTTCAGTATGGTTTAGTCTGGTTCAGTCTGGTTCAGTATGGTTTAGTCTTGTTCAGTCTGGTTCAGTCTGGTTCAGCCTGGTTCCTGAAACCCTGACAACCTGATGAGCAGTGAGGTCAAATATGAGTTTTCCTTCTTCTGCATCAGTAAATGACACCAGAGAGCTGAGCCACGCGGGGGCTCAGAGGAATAAAACAAAGAAACAACGGTCTCTCTTTCATGAGCTCTCGCTCTCTCTCTCTCTCTCTCTCGCCCCGGGGCAGACTATCATCATGTCCTGTGACACCAGAGGAAGAGAAGAAGAAACCTGGTCTCACAGGTCCACACCACACTTTGATCACAGGACGCTGACCTCCATGTCTCCACAACAAGGAGACAGGCTGAGGCCGAGAGCAGGAGCAGGAGCAGGAGAAGAAGAAGAAGAGGAGCAGGAGGAGGAGGAGGAGGAAGAAGAGGTGAAGGAGGAGAAGCTCAGCCTCTCCCTCCTCCTCCCTGAAGCTCTTGTTCTTTTCCAAATATGAAAAAAGGGTTAATTGTATTTAACAATGTGCTCTGTAATACACACGCACACACACAGAGCGCGCACGCACACACACACACACACACAGAGAGAGAGAGTCCTGATTAGAATGAGCCTCACATGTGCAGGCGCGTCGTGTCCCTCATTACGCCTGAATCTCATTACAACTCTCACGCTCTCTCTCGCTCCCGCGGGGGAAAAAGACCGCGCTGCGTTTTTAAGCACTTTTCACTTTCTTCCTCATCTGCTGCTTCTCCTCTTCTTCTTCTTCTTCTTTTTCTTCTTCTGCGTTTACATGAGCGGAAGTCCTCATCTGAGAGAATGACTGAGCACCACCCTCCTCCTCCTCTTCCTCCTCCTCCTCCTCCTCCTCCTCCTCCCTGAGCTTGGAAATTGTTTTACAGAGCCAATTAAAGTAGGTATGTAGAGTTTCCCTCCAGTGTATGTTTTATTCAGAGTGTATTATTTGTTGCACTTGAAGAAGGAAAAGAGAAGTCAGTCTAAAATAGGACTAACACAGTAAAGTTTCCACTTCCCTGTAATAAAGAGGTGGAGACGCAGCAGCTTATTTATGGTGCCCTCAAGTCCTCCTGAATAATCAAAAACCTCCACTTTCTCTGCAAACACTTAGAAGAAGAAAAGTTTGAGTCCAAACTGTTTCACCTGCGTTCAATATTCACTCAGAGCTACAACGATGCTTTGTAAACCACACAAGACTTTTATTTACAACAACACAAAATCATATTACATTAAATTAAAAAAAAGAAGAGTCATGTGACAGAGAGAGGCGGAGCTTAAAGGTCACAGAGGTCGCTCAGATCATCGGTGAGTCACAGAACGTACACGGAGCCTGAAGAAGCTTCTTCACCCACTCTGGATCTGAAACAGCGTCAATGTTTGATTTAAAAATCTTTAGTCAACAAACTCACACCAACACTGAGGTTAAGAAATAACAAGAACACTCAAACACTGACTTATTTAGGGTCGTCAAACTAAAAACAATGAATGTTGGAAGTAGAGCTGAAACAATGATCAACCATTTTCTGTTTTTCATTATTAAAACAGGAGCTTCTTAAATGTGAATATTTCTGATTTCTTTGCTCCTTTAAACAAAGAAATCATTCAAACTCAATCATTTCAGTTTGTGGACATTTGAGAACATCATCATTTCCTGCTTTGACAAACAATGATCAATATTTTTTAAAAACCAAAACGACGACTCGATTAGATCAAGAAAATATTATATAATATAATATAAAAAGACACAACATTTATTATTACTATTATTATTATGAACTAGTTACTGAAGTTAAGACTCTCGTTTTTATTTCAGTTATATTTTCAGCATCAGTGCTCAACATTAAAGGCCACGATGGAAACTTTAAACCTGACTTTTATTCAAAATGGTGGCAAATCGTACGCAATCAACCAAGAACGATTAGACTGAACGTTCTTCTTTCAAATAAACACAAAAAAACTCATCATTTCAACACAAACGTCCTGTAATTATCAATAATCTGAAATCTTTGTCAACGTTTTCAGTTCTCAGCCGATGTGCGGCCTGAAGGACGAGTCAGAGGACGCTGAAGGGGACGGGAGGAGACGACGGTGAAGGGGACGGGAGGAGACGACGGTGAAGGGGACGGGAGGAGACGACGGTGAAGGGGACGGGAGGAGACGACGGTGGAGGGGACGGGAGGAGAAGACGGCTGATGGAGAGAGTGCGTGTGACTGTGAGAGAAAGTGAAATGACGCTTACCCTCCGGGCTTGGCAGCCTCGCAACACCATCCAGCAGGAGGCAGCGTCTGAACGTCAGCGTCTGGCACGACTGGTATGACAACACACACCTGCAGGAGAGAGAGAGAGACAGAGAGAGAGAGAGTGAGTGTACACACACACACACACACACACACACACACAAACGTAAAAGTAGAGCAGAAACAGCAGAGGTGAAAAGTGACGGGCCACACGTTCTTCCCTCTCTGGCCACTGGAGGCTCCACATGCAGCTGCAGCAAGACGAAGAGTGAGTATGTGTGTGTGTGTGTGTGTGTGTGTATGTGTGTGTATGCGTGTGTGTGTTTGACAGATAATATTTATGAGAGGATGAGAGCGCCGCATGGGTAAATATCAAGAGGTGGGAGGTTTGATTACTGCTCTGTGAAGACAAATAAAGCGTCAGTGAAGACAGTCAACGTTAACATTCACTTCATGTCCCCGCTGTCAGACTCCGCCCTCATGTCTGGACCTGCACTTCCTGTGAGGACACAACACATTCAGGGGACGTCCACACGTCTTTGGAGCACGTAAACTGGCGAGGGGTTAGTACCGTCTTTTACTGCTGTGAAATAAGGATGGGTTACATTGGTGTGTGTGTGTGTGTGTGTGTGTGTAAAAAAATAAATCAACTCTAATCTGGATTAATCTTCATACCTGAGCCACATGTGACCGTTGGGACACGCAGCTTGTTTGTGGTCAGTGTACGGCAGCGCTGCCTGACACAGGCTGCAGCGCTCCAAGAAGATCTGCTTATTCCTCTTCTTCTTGATGTGGCCAACGAGAACCTGAGACACGAGAAAGACACATTAAAGTCACGATAAACACACGATGAAGACACGATAAACACACGATAAAGTCGCGATAAACACACGATAAACACACGATAAAGACACGATAAACACACGATAAAGTCGCGATAAACACACGATAAAGACACATTAAAGTCACGATAAACACACATTAAAGTCACGATAAACACACGATGAAGACACGATAAACACACAATAAAGACACGATAAACACACAATAAAGACACGATAAACACACGATGAAGACACGATAAACACACGATAAAGTCGCGATTAACACAATAAAGACACATTAAAGTCACGATAAACACACATTAAAGTCACGATAAAGACACATTAAAGTCACGATAAACACGTGATGAAAACACATTAAAGTCACGATAAAGACGTGATAAAGTCACAATAAACACGCGATAAAGACACATTAAAGTCACGATAAAGACGTGATAAAGTCACGATAAACAC
The DNA here is from genome assembly GCF_958295425.1 of Solea solea. Taxonomy (NCBI): domain Eukaryota; kingdom Metazoa; phylum Chordata; class Actinopteri; order Pleuronectiformes; family Soleidae; genus Solea; species Solea solea. The sequence goes on along the minus strand of NC_081152.1, from coordinate 1,020,019 downwards.
GTGATAAAAACGCGATAAAGTCACGATAAACACACATTAAAGTCACGATAAACACACGATAAAGACGCGATAAAGTCACGATAAACACACGATAAAGACACATTAAAGTCACGATAAACACACGATAAAGACACATTAAAGTCACGATAAACACACAATAAACACACATTAAAGTCACGATAAACACACGATAAAGACAAATTAAAGTAACGATAAACACACGATAAAGACGTGATAAAGTCACGATAAACACACGATAAAGATGCGATAAAGACGCGATAAACACACGATAAAGACATGACAAACACAAGATGAAGACGCGATAAAGACACGACAAACACACGATGAAGACGTGATAAAGTCACGATAAAGATGCGATAAAGACGCGATAAACACACGATAAAGACATGACAAACACACGATGAAGACGTGATAAAGTCACGATAAAGACATGACAAACACAAGATAAAGACACGACAAAGACATGACAAACACACGATGAAGACGTGATAAAGTCGCGATAAAGACATGACAAACACACGATGAAGACGTGATAAAGTCGCGATAAAGACATGACAAACACAAGATAAAGACGTGATAAAGTCGCGATAAAGACATGACAAACACAAGATAAAGACACGACAAAGACATGACAAACACACGATGAAGACGTGATAAAGACACGACAAAGACATGACAAACACACGATGAAGACGTGATAAAGTCGCGATAAAGACATGACAAACACACGATGAAGACGTGATAAAGTCGCGATAAAGACATGACAAACACAAGATAAAGACACGACAAAGACGTGATAAACACAAGATGAAGACAGTACAGAATAATATTGATTGCCTTCAAATGAGTGTCCAAATGATGTACTCATTTTACTTTATTTGATCCTAACCTGCATAAAAGCATAACCCACAAAAACACATGATTCTTTGTTTAATGAAGCAAAGAAACCAGAAAATGTTCACATTTAAAGGCTGAAAAATCAATGAATCACAAAGACTTTGTTTGTTGTGTTTATGAAACCAGAATTTTACTTTTGTAAAATAAGAAGATTAAGATTTTCCCCCTCACAGATTGTTCATGACATGACTGTGATCAGGTGGTTGATCAGGTCTGATGATGAGTGACAGGTCATTTACCTCTACATCTCTGTCGGTGGTGTCTTGCTCGATGTAGTCCACCAGCTCACAGATGGGTATGTTGATCTGGTTGCTCTTCCAGGTGTTGAGGTAGACCACGCCCAGCACCTTCTTTATGTTCTCTCTCATCAGGTGCGTCTCCACAGTACTGATCCAAGCCTGCACCTCCTCTAATCGCTCCTTGTGAGTCTCCTTCTCCTGTTTGACTCCCACAGACTCACCGTGCTCCTGCGCAGCGTCTCTGTTGTCCCCCCTGTCCTCCGTGTCCCTCACAAACACCTTGCTTCCGCCCTGACTGGGTTTCCACAGGTTACTCGTGGGCGGAGTCTGCAGTGACTGGTAAAGCACGCGCACCAAAAACAGCTTGAGGCGCCACAAATATGGCACGTTGACTTCCTGGATCCTTCGGTCGAGCTCCTCCTGCAGAAACTCTGGGATCCTCTTGTTTTTTAAAACGTGCCACCTCACAATGTCAAGCAGGTCGGCCATTTTGTACAAGTTGTGTGAGGGAGAATTGAGCAGCAGCGCCGCGGCCGTTTGTGGAGTTTTCAGCGTGACAAAGTGAACCTGGTACGTCCTGCTGAGTGGGTGGAGCCTGTCCGTTATACCCTGTGTGCTGACCACGGCGACGTACGCTCCGTTGTGGCTGACGGCGAGCCCGTGGATCCTTCGGTTTGCCAGCTCTTCCATCTGCAGCGTGTCCTCTTGTATGAAAGTCAAAGACTGGCTGCTGAACGTCGGCGTCAGCTTCTTTATGCCTCCGTCCACGGAGCACGTGTACAGCGCGGTGCCGTGCTGACTGACCGCCAGCGAGACCACGGGCAGCGAGTGAAGCCCGGCCACGTGAGAGTTGTGTACGTCGAGTCCAGCGGGAGAAATCACCAGCAGACACCAGAACACGTAACATCCGCGGGAGGCGACGATGAGGCTGCAGTTGGACTTGTGGATGGGGTGAACCATCTGAACACACCTGATGTTTTCCGCCGCGATCTCGTCGCACTCCTTCCACATGATGACCGGGTGTCGCAGGGTGAAGTAACCTTTGACCCCCGACAGACTGACCGGCATGATCTTCACAGGTCCCACCTCGCTGCCCACGATCAGGCCGCTCATTCGCCGCTCCGCGTTGTCGTACTCCCACCACGCCAAGTCCTTGGGTCGAGTCATGCCCGACTCGATGACGTCATAGAGCGCGGCGTCCGCTCCGTCCACAAACGGCAACTCAAACTTCCACAAGACGAGGTCACCGTTCTCCATGAGGACAGCCAGGAAGACCATCTCCACGTCTTTGCACAGGTTGTTGTCCTGCACCTGTTTGACCATGTAAATACTGGACCACTCCATCCTCATGGGCGTTTGCATGCGATAACGCCGCTGCAGCTCCTCAAAGTCCTGTAAGCTCGCCGGCGCCGCCTCCTCCTCGTCTTTCTTGGCGTAGCCTCGCTCCCTCAGCCTCTCGTTGTACTTTTCTGTCAAGTCGACGAGCGTGCTCCACTCCAGACGCTTGAGGCTGTGGTGAACGGTGAGTCTGTGGTCGAGCGTGAGACACGCGAGTAAACAACGTCCGCTGGAGTCACAACCTAACGGAGACCAGCAGCTGTACTTTATTCCCTTCTGTGCTCCGAGCAACGGGTTCATCACTCTGTCGGCCATGAAAAGCTGCCTCACAGTCGGGTCCGGGTGTGAACTGAACCTCTCCGTCGCTTCACTTTCCTCTGCTGCAGTTCCCACCTGAACGCCGTCACAGACAAAAGTGAAGAATTAGGGTTTCATAAAGTTCTTCTGGATCCTGAGGATGAAAATGTAAACATCTCAAAACACAGACGACAAAGAGTTCAACTTTTACTGTTGGAAGTAGAGCTGAAACAATGATCAACCATTTTCTGTTTTTCATTATTAAAACAGGAGCTTCTTAAATGTGAATATTTCTGATTTCTTTGCTCCTTTAAACAAAGAAATCATTCAAACTCAATCATTTCAGTTTGTGGACATTTGAGAACATCATCATTTCCTGCTTTGACAAACAATGATCAATATTTTTTAAAAACCAAAACGACGACTCGATTAGATCAAGAAAATATTATATAATATAATATAAAAAGACACAACATTTATTATTACTATTATTATTATGAACTAGTTACTGAAGTTAAGACTCTCGTTTTTATTTCAGTTATATTTTCAGCATCAGTGCTCAACATTAAAGGCCACGATGGAAACTTTAAACCTGACTTTTATTCAAAATGGTGGCAAATCGTACGCAATCAACCAAGAACGATTAGACTGAACGTTCTTCTTTCAAATAAACACAAAAAAACTCATCATTTCAACACAAACGTCCTGTAATTATCAATAATCTGAAATCTTTGTCAACGTTTTCAGTTCTCAGCCGATGTGCGGCCTGAAGGACGAGTCAGAGGACGCTGAAGGGGACGGGAGGAGACGACGGTGAAGGGGACGGGAGGAGACGACGGTGAAGGGGACGGGAGGAGACGACGGTGAAGGGGACGGGAGGAGACGACGGTGGAGGGGACGGGAGGAGAAGACGGCTGATGGAGAGAGTGCGTGTGACTGTGAGAGAAAGTGAAATGACGCTTACCCTCCGGGCTTGGCAGCCTCGCAACACCATCCAGCAGGAGGCAGCGTCTGAACGTCAGCGTCTGGCACGACTGGTATGACAACACACACCTGCAGGAGAGAGAGAGAGACAGAGAGAGAGAGAGTGAGTGTACACACACACACACACACACACACACACACAAACGTAAAAGTAGAGCAGAAACAGCAGAGGTGAAAAGTGACGGGCCACACGTTCTTCCCTCTCTGGCCACTGGAGGCTCCACATGCAGCTGCAGCAAGACGAAGAGTGAGTATGTGTGTGTGTGTGTGTGTGTGTGTATGTGTGTGTATGCGTGTGTGTGTTTGACAGATAATATTTATGAGAGGATGAGAGCGCCGCATGGGTAAATATCAAGAGGTGGGAGGTTTGATTACTGCTCTGTGAAGACAAATAAAGCGTCAGTGAAGACAGTCAACGTTAACATTCACTTCATGTCCCCGCTGTCAGACTCCGCCCTCATGTCTGGACCTGCACTTCCTGTGAGGACACAACACATTCAGGGGACGTCCACACGTCTTTGGAGCACGTAAACTGGCGAGGGGTTAGTACCGTCTTTTACTGCTGTGAAATAAGGATGGGTTACATTGGTGTGTGTGTGTGTGTGTGTGTGTGTAAAAAAATAAATCAACTCTAATCTGGATTAATCTTCATACCTGAGCCACATGTGACCGTTGGGACACGCAGCTTGTTTGTGGTCAGTGTACGGCAGCGCTGCCTGACACAGGCTGCAGCGCTCCAAGAAGATCTGCTTATTCCTCTTCTTCTTGATGTGGCCAACGAGAACCTGAGACACGAGAAAGACACATTAAAGTCACGATAAACACACGATGAAGACACGATAAACACACGATAAAGTCGCGATAAACACACGATAAACACACGATAAAGACACGATAAACACACGATAAAGTCGCGATAAACACACGATAAAGACACATTAAAGTCACGATAAACACACATTAAAGTCACGATAAACACACGATGAAGACACGATAAACACACAATAAAGACACGATAAACACACAATAAAGACACGATAAACACACGATGAAGACACGATAAACACACGATAAAGTCGCGATTAACACAATAAAGACACATTAAAGTCACGATAAACACACATTAAAGTCACGATAAAGACACATTAAAGTCACGATAAACACGTGATGAAAACACATTAAAGTCACGATAAAGACGTGATAAAGTCACAATAAACACGCGATAAAGACACATTAAAGTCACGATAAAGACGTGATAAAGTCACGATAAACACGTGATAAAAACGCGATAAAGTCACGATAAACACACATTAAAGTCACGATAAACACACGATAAAGACGCGATAAAGTCACGATAAACACACGATAAAGACACATTAAAGTCACGATAAACACACGATAAAGACACATTAAAGTCGCACTCCTTCCACATGATGACCGGGTGTCGCAGGGTGAAGTAACCTTTGACCCCCGACAGACTGACCGGCATGATCTTCACAGGTCCCACCTCGCTGCCCACGATCAGGCCGCTCATTCGCCGCTCCGCGTTGTCGTACTCCCACCACGCCAAGTCCTTGGGTCGAGTCATGCCCGACTCGATGACGTCATAGAGCGCGGCGTCCGCTCCGTCCACAAACGGCAACTCAAACTTCCACAAGACGAGGTCACCGTTCTCCATGAGGACAGCCAGGAAGACCATCTCCACGTCTTTGCACAGGTTGTTGTCCTGCACCTGTTTGACCATGTAAATACTGGACCACTCCATCCTCATGGGCGTTTGCATGCGATAACGCCGCTGCAGCTCCTCAAAGTCCTGTAAGCTCGCCGGCGCCGCCTCCTCCTCGTCTTTCTTGGCGTAGCCTCGCTCCCTCAGCCTCTCGTTGTACTTTTCTGTCAAGTCGACGAGCGTGCTCCACTCCAGACGCTTGAGGCTGTGGTGAACGGTGAGTCTGTGGTCGAGCGTGAGACACGCGAGTAAACAACGTCCGCTGGAGTCACAACCTAACGGAGACCAGCAGCTGTACTTTATTCCCTTCTGTGCTCCGAGCAACGGGTTCATCACTCTGTCGGCCATGAAAAGCTGCCTCACAGTCGGGTCCGGGTGTGAACTGAACCTCTCCGTCGCTTCACTTTCCTCTGCTGCAGTTCCCACCTGAACGCCGTCACAGACAAAAGTGAAGAATTAGGGTTTCATAAAGTTCTTCTGGATCCTGAGGATGAAAATGTAAACATCTCAAAACACAGACGACAAAGAGTTCAACTTTTACTCCTAAAATCTGACACAAAAACAAAACTATTATACATCAAATGAAAAAGTGATCATCATGATCATAAAACATAGACTGCTCAAACCACCAAACAACTTTTTAATGAATCCATTAACACGAGTTAGAATCATAAAGAAGATGACATGGCAGCTCCCAGTGTAACCAGTAGAACAGAATGAGGCAGTTCATCATATTTATAAAAGAACAAACTTTAGCCTTCTGCCACTGTGTCGAGTGGATTATTAAACTCCGCTCCATCCACTCTTTCTTCTGCCAAGTGGATTTTTGGAAGTGGAGCCGATAAACAGTCATTATAAGCAAACACTGGAGCAGCTGTGCCGGGACATTTACCACAACAAAACTGTTTCTCTGTCTCTATCGCTTTCATTATCTTTGTCTCTCAGTTTAGCAAATAAACGAAAATACAGGAAAAACATCCATCGCTGCCAAACTAATCACACACTGGTGAATATGAGCCTGGCTGTGCTCCTAAAACCATGTTTACACAACAACAACCAGCACACACACACACACACACACACACAGATGTGGTTTTGTTACCACCTGTGTGTTTCTGACACTGACATGCACACGCGCACACACGCGCACACACACACACACTCCTGTTATTTTGTCAATTAATAATGTTACTAAAATATAACACAGGGCCGGCCCAAGCCTTGATGGGGCCTGAAGCTGAATTCAATTTCCCACCACCACCTCAGAGTAACCGGTGTTTGACTGTATAAATGTAACACAATATCATCACGATATTTAAGTCATGATATGATATTATCACAATATTTAAGTCATGATATGATATCATGATATTTAAATCACAATATTTAAATCACAATATTTAAGTCATGATATGATATCACGATATTTAAAATCACAATATTTAAGTCACAAAATGATATTATCACAATATTTAAGTCATGATATGATATTGTCACAATATTTAAGTCACATGATATTCTCACGATATTTAAGTCATGTTACGACATTATCACGATATTTAAGTCACAATACGATATTATCACGATATTTAAGTCACGTTACGACATTATCACGATATTTAAGTCACGATACGATAGTATCACGATATTTAAGTCACAATACAATATTATCACGATATTTAAGTCACGGTATGATATAACAATATTTAAGTTACAGTTAGATATTATCACAATTTATCAGTCGTGATACCATATCACGATAATAACAATATATTATCAGGATTTTTAAGTCATGATATTTAAGTCATATTATGATATTGTCATGATACAATATCACAATATTTAAGCCACGTGAGGCTATTATAATCCTTTTCTAAATGATATATTGCGATAAACTCAAACAGCTCTAGTGAGAGTAAGCACTTGACGCATTATAGTGGACTGAAATGTCAATTGATTTTTTTATGCAAACCCACAAAAAGTTTGTTTACGAGTTAAAAAAAATGATATGAATGTGAAACCTGGTTTTTCCAAAGTACTATAACATCGCCATGCAAAATATCATGATAAACACTATTTAGATATTGAAGTTTAAGCAAAGAAACCAGATAAATATTCACATTTAAGAAGATGGGTTCAATCCCTTTTAAAAGTGCTGAATAGATTATGGTTTAGTTTATTCTTGGCAGATCAAGACCAAGTACTCAAGAAGACGGTCGTTACTACATTTATCTCTTTATTCTGCAACATGAAGATATTAGATGGACTGACCTATTAGTTAGTTAGTTAGTATGTTATTAATATTATATTGTTAGTTAGTATTATTATTATTCTTTCTATTGATGTTGTTATTCTTTGTTTTGCCATATGTATAATTGCTCCAACTGTATGTGACATAAAGTCATGTCCTAATAAAACAGAAGTTGGACATGTGTCTCTTTAGGACGGGATGAAAACTCGGACTCCGCGCGTGTTTTAGCGCGTGTTTTAGCGCGTGTTTTAGCGCGTGTTTGGCTGCTATGCTAACGCTTCCGTGCTAAGTGTTGAGCTCGTCTAAAGCGTGTCAAACACACATGTGTCGAGTTTAAATGTGACGTTACCCGGACTCTGTAGTCGTCCGCAGGGACAGGGATGGAGGTCCGGTGCAGGATCATGTCCTGTCTGTTGCTGGTGACGTCACACTGCAGCTCCAGCAGCGTCAGGGAGCTGCTGGTGCCCACACACACACGGTGGTCCTGGGACCAGCAAAGCGACTGCAGCCCGCTCACCGGCACCAGCAGCGTCACCACCGGCTCCCGCTTCACCTGCGCTCCGTCTGAGCCCGACATCAGCTCACAGTCCAGCTCCTCCGGTTCCGTCTTTATCACGCCGTCACCGGCCAGCGACTCCGACACACCGACAGCCGCCATGTTTTCCGGACTGGCGGATGTGTCGTCACCGAACGCGGAAGGTGTAGAAGGAGGGACTTTGGATATTTTTATATCGTTTCTCAGTTATTACTCATTATTTACAACGTTAGCCACTTAACAAACGATTCAGCTAATTAAATCTCCGATATCCACAGACCATGTTCACGTCTTTCTCTCACTGTGACACAGACTTTTACCAACAGGAAACTGCAGTTTGTAAACCACTCACTCTCCCACACCAAACCTCATCTTTTTAACATCACACACACAGGAGCTGTTGATCCACTGCTGCCTCCATCACTAAGTTCAAATGTCTTATTTGTTCATTTAGCATTTAAAATCCATTGTTCAGATTGACCTCAGTGACACAAAGTGACCACACGAGGCAGCAGAGGAGCAGCAGCTCCTGTGTCCCCGCAGCTAAAATCCCTGATTTTCTCTATGGGCTTTGGTGTGGGAGAGTGAGTGGTTTACAAACTGCAGTTTCCTGTGAGATAAAGACGTGAACATGTGACGTAGTTATCGTAGACTTAAACTGACGTAGATTTTATCAGCTAAGTCTTTTTTTAAGTGGCTAAAATCCGTTTTTTTGGAGCCATGTTTTCACTGAGAGTGAGCCTCAGTGTCTCAGACTGGTTCTCTGCAGCAGGGGGCGCTCACAGCATAGCACGTAGGTGAATTTACTATTGAATAGTAAATATTCACTCAAAATGTCAAATACATTCTGATCAATACACTTCATTAAACTCACATCTGGAATTTCAGTCAATCATGAAATCAACTGGATTGTGCTGACTTGACTGTAAATTAGTTGTAATTAAATGAATTTGAATCATTCCATTTATGTTTTTAACTGTTACTGTTAATGTGAATCACAATAAATGACAAAAATAACCTGTATTTCCATTGACATGCATTGATAGTAAAGGTTAATTGAACTAGAGAGAATTTAATGACAACAGTAATCAAAAGACATTTATTTACACCATTTACTTAAACCACACTGTTTCTTTGTAAAATTTTGAATTAAAACCATACTTTTATTTTCTAAGGAGCAGTGATTGTGTTTTTACCGTCATGAAACTTTAAATGGTCTCATCATGGGGATTGTTGTTATAATCAGTGTGTCTGTGTTTAAACTGCTTTTACTCAACACAAACTTCTTCCCTCCTCAGAGGAAAACTGTCCACATCACTCATTTCATCCTCCAGCTCTCTCATCGTTCATCATTCTCCACCGATCATCAATTAAAGATATGAAAAGTGTCCCGTCCACAGCTGACGGCTCAGAAATATATCAGGATGCTTTATGTGGTGAGTCAGTGGACGCTCCTGGACAGGTCAAAGGTCAGACTGCTGCAGCGCGGCTGCGTCCTGCAGGCAGACAGTGATTAGTTAGAGTGGAAAAGCTCCGCTGGCTGAGGCGACAGCTGGATTTCAACAGGCAGTCTTATTTGTCACAAAACAAATCGTTACAAATCTGCCAGACAAATACGGAATAACGCGCCCGCCACGTTTTAATCTCCCATTTTCCTGTCTTTTGTCTCGATAATGGCGATGAATAAGTGAACGTGGTATGTTCCATTGTTAATGAAGCGTGTCGTCAATGAATATTTCACACACCTGCTGTGTGTATTTGCTGGGTTCTGACTGGGGACCCGGTCCCACTCCTGCCATGTATGAATGTTGGATTAAACATTCATCAAACGCTGTCACAAAAACTTTATCCTCTCCTGTCACACACACACACACACACACACACATGCACACGAGAAGACGGAGGCCGGAGACGATGTGAAGCTCAGCTTCACTTTGTTTACCATGTGCTGGTGGAATTATTTACCCTGCAGAGTGTGTGTGTGTGTGTGTGAAGGTATACAGGTGATGTAGTGTGGGTGTGTGGATATGTATGGGGTCAGCTGAGGTCAATCCGCAGCATCTCTAATCTCCTGCTGCTGTCTTGTTATTGCCTGCAGGTTCTCAGCTCTCTGCAGAGCTCAGCCTCTCTCTCTGTGTCTCAGTGTCAGTGGAGACGTCACATGTTTCTGTGTGAGGAAGCCCGCGGGGACGTTTTGATGCATGGTTCATCGTACATGTTTTAATCATTCAGTCTCTCAGACGGCTCCCGGGAGGAGGCTGCCGCCGATGCCGCTGCTGCTGCTGCTGCCGCCGCTGCCGCCGCTGCTGCAGCACATTACCCACTACACACAATTAGTGATATAATCATGATGATGATAATGAAATGTATTTAGAGCATATCAGTGTGGTTTAGCTTCTGTTGGGGGAGACGTCACTGCAGCTCTGCTGTGTTCAGGTTCCTGCGTGGCTCTTCCTTCCCCCTCAGGAGACGAGAGGAACCCGGCGGGTCGCCGCGTCAGAGATTAGCAGTCATAGCAGTCGACCTGAAACTCCTTCTGCGCCGTCAACTGCGAAAGCCTCACCTGACAGGTGTTGCTCTCAATCAGTGCTCCTCTGCTTCCTCCTCCCCCCTCCCTGCTGTCCTTGGGGTGAGAAGTCTCTGTTTATAGATCGTGACAGGCGTCTAACAGGCCTTTCTCTGAGATGTGTGGGGATTCAGCGACAGTCGGCGACAAAGTATTGATATCACATCAGTGACATCAGCAGGAGCCTGAGCACTGACCTCAGGGAGGTTCAGTCACCTGGTGAAGGTCAACGTCAAGGTCAGGATCAGAGGGAACACTGTGAACTGTCTTCACTGCAGAGCACGAGATAAAACACCGCCATTCACTCCTCAAAAAGTCAACACTGTCTGCTTTTTGTTTTTTTAATAAAATAAAATAAACACAGTATATTCAAATAAATGCTGACCTAAGTGTTGCTTGTCTCATGTGAGGATGTGACGCATGAGTTCACTGGACTTATTCAGTATTTCAGTATTAAATACTAAATAATTAAATACTTAAAAATATTAAACAAAATTATAATATAAGATTCTTATCATATAATTCTTCATCAGATTATAAATGATAAACATCCATATGCACATCTATAAATGCAGAATATAAAAATAGAACAATTGTAGATCACATCGGTTTTTCCTCTGCTGAACTAGAGCTCCACACCTGTACTCCTGTCCAGCAGGTGGCGGTAATGCGCCGACAAGCGTGAGAGGTGTGAGTGACACAAAGGAAAATGGCGGACTAATTTAAAGTGTCGTCGTCACTGTGTTCTCTGTGTTCGCGTGTTTTTTTCTTCTGTTTTGTAAATTAACTTTTCACCAACGAACTCAACTTCAAACTCTACTTGAAGCATAAAAGCGTCAGTGTTTCCGTTTTCATCAGAACAAACACAGAGAAAAAACCATCACATTAACTAACAAGGTAAGAGCTACCTGTGCTAATGTGTGTGCTAACGTGTGCTAACGGCGCTAGCTGTGTTCAATTAGCTGCTAAAGTTGGTTTGGATTAATAACACAAGTGTTAATAGAAGTTGGACTTTATTTAGATTCTCTGAGTTTTCAGGGTTTGTTTGTCTGTGTGCTGGTTTTTTCATGTTAGTATTAGTTTGACTTTGTTTTTCCATCCATTTATGGAGCTACATATTTTAATTTCTCGTCACATTTTAATAACTTGTTACACAAATTTTAACCTTTGGATTTAAACGTGGGTTAAGCTGAGTTATGTGTGTGTGTGTGTGGTGTTAGCAGCTGAGCTGTTGTTGTTGTTGTTGTTGTTGTTGTTTGTCAGTTTATCATGTTGTTGACTGTTGGTCTGAAGCAGATAAACTGGTTTTCTGTGACACGAAGCTCAGGTTTGCAGGTCTGGAATTGTCTGTCACAGTTGACCACACTTGTTGTTGTTGTTGTGTGTACTGTGTAGTAATAACTGGTGTGTGTGTGTGTGTGTGTCAGTGTCAGGTCCAGTTTTGTAGTAAATAATGTCTCTTGCTGCTGCTAACAAACAATTTCACACGCTTTTATAGTCCTGACAGGACAGAAGTGACTCTGACTCACAGTGTTTTTATATCAGACTCTGTGTTTTATCATTGTGTTCAATTTAGTATATTAAATATCTGCTTTTATAGCTGAACGACGATTAGCCTGGTTTTCTGATTCATGACGATGACGTGAAGTTTTGTTTTCATCAGTGTGGCTTTATTTTGTAAGTTTGTCTTTCTGTCAGCCACTTCCTGTCTGAGATAAATGTGATTTTCTTATTTATGATGGACAGGTGATTGACTGAGTATGTTCCCATTAGAGCTGTGAATATTCCAGAATTTCAGGATTCCATAAAAATTCAGTTTCCTTGAGTCGTGATACGATTACAATCAATTTTCAGTGACTCTGATATCGTGAAATCAGAGTCAAGTGTTTGCAACGTTCTGTAGCTTTTATACGTGTGAAAGGCAACGTTTACACAAGCAAATCCAAGAAAATCTCCTTCAGGTTTCATCACTGTTTGGACTATATTGACTCTATACTGCCCCCACCATCTCCGGTGATATTGCTCTGTCTGTCTGGAAAGTACGAACCGTAAATGGGCCTTTTTATCCAGATCCAGATTACAGATTTGATTTCCTGTCAGGAATCACCTGCTGTGATCACATTTCTTAATAACATTTGTCAACTCTAACTTCCTGTTGAATCAAGGGACTATTTGTATAATGTAACCAGATCCTGCCACTCACCTGCGCGCTGTGTTTACCTGAGGCCAGGCCCTAAACTCTGGGCTTATTAAGGGAAACATGGAAACTGATTGGGTGGAACTCAGGAGGAAAAAACCTGCCTCTCTATTTATTCCCGGCGATAATGGCTGAATTATTCATCCCGTGTGATGATTAATTAAAAAAGGCCCCGGGTCGTGTGGCAGGTACAGGCTGCCGAGGCTCACGCTGACATTCCCATGTGTCTCCTGCCTCCGTCTGCCCTTCTCCTACTTTCCTCTGCTCGTCTTTAGGGAAGGTGCCCTCACACACACGCACACACACACACACGCACACACACACACACACACACACACACACACACACACGCACACACACTGCATGCCTGTGACACCAACACTCAGCCTAATTCACAAATAATCTACATGAGGTGAAAGTCTGGGTCCTGGTAAAGCAGACCAGGGTCAGGTCATGTTAGTTTTCATGGATCACTTCAGTGGGTTTGGGATCTTTTATAGTTCAACTACTTTGAACTCACACATGTTTAAATGATGTAGTATCAGGTTTGTTAGTAAAAGGCCTGAAACTGACGCTTGTTTTCAGTATCCAGTAATAATGTGGTTCATAAAATGTAAGAAAATATTGATCAGTGTTTGTCAAACCTGAAAATGAGGACGTTCTATAATGTCTTTGTTTTTGTCCACAAACCAAAAATGATTCAGTTTGAATGATTTCTTTCTCCCAGAAAAATATTCACATTTAAGAAGCTGAAAAATCACAAACTGGTTTTAATTCTTGGATGAAAAGAGCAGCATTTTAATCTACCAATTAAATGATAATCAGCTGAAATCAGCAAATACATTTAGTAATCACTGAATGTTTGCAGCCCTGTGTAGCTGGTAGAAAACACTGGTAACAACACACAGTTTGTGTGATTTTTCAGCTTCTTTAATGTGAATATTTTCTGCTTCCTTTGCTCCATAAAACAAAGGAATCATTTTGTGTTTGTGGACAAAAACAAGACGTTTGAGAACATCATCATTTCAACAGTTTTTAAGGTTTTCTGATATTTTATATTATATATTTTATGAACCACATGATGAATCGAGAAAAGAATCGACAGATACTCGTTAGTTGGTTCTCGACTTTCCACATTAATGTTGATTGGCCCTGTTTTCAAACTAGGTTTTTGCAGTGGTGTTTTTACTGTGACTCAGCTCATTATCGTCATCATCGTCATCATCATCATCGTCAGCTCCCGCGTCCTCAGGAACCATCAGAGTCATTTATTAGGCTTTCTGATTTTTTAGCTGTAGCAGATGTTTTTGTACAGTTTGGATGTTTGAAATCTGCTGTAAATCTGCTGTTAAAGTTTGGACCAGCAGTGCTCTTTGGTAACTGTATTAACTGTATTAAGTCTGTGATGAAGGTTTTGTCTGTTTTCAGAGATTTCTCACAGCTGCAGCTGGTTTTTATCCCTATTATTGTCCTTATTTCTGTCATTTTGGGGAGAAACTCTGCTTATTACACTCTTCTGGAAGTTATAGCACTAATTATATCTATACTGCTGTATCTATTTCTACCAGTTTATCTCTACATTCATCTTTCTCTATCATTGTCTATCTCTCTTCTGTGTCGGTAAATCTATATATCTATCTCTATACCTATCCATCCATATCTCTTTATCTCTCTCTTCTTCTGTCCCTCTTTCTTCTCTCTCTTAATCTCAGATTAAGCAGATGAAGACATTACGAGCTCATTCTCTTGTGTGTGTGTGTGACTCGCGGTGGTTAGGCGGCGGCTGTTGCTTCCTCTGACCTGGTGTGGGCAGCAGCTGGCAGTGGGCAGGACTTTGCCCTGTGGCAGTGCCAGAGGACGGCCAGGAGGGCCCGGGGTCCCCGACCCGCCCGGGCCCCGCTAATGGAACGAGGCTGCGCCGCCCATATGGCACATGTGTGAGGAAGTGTTAGCTTAGGACGGTTGGCACGCAGAGTCACCGGCAGCCAGTGTCCCGTCACATATGAAACAGGACAGGGCCGGAGCTACACCAACACTCACCTTCACTGCTCATTTCACTCCATATGTCCAAGTTTGGCCTCTGTAGTGTTCACTGTGACCTGAAACCACTGTAGGTTAGAGGTCAGAGCACAGATAACTGAGCTGTACCTGCAGTGTGACTCATGAACACATGAGTCTGTGTACGTTTACACTCTCTGCTTTCTTACTTTACTTTACTTTAATGTTAGAAATACATTTCATTTAAAGGAGGAGCTCACATTCAGCAGAACGCTGTAAAACACATGCATTTATCTGCAAATGCAAAGCAATGCACTTTTATTTATAGATCACCTTTCATACACAACGGCAGATTCAAGGAAGAGAAACGCCTGAAAACACGTTACAGCGTGGAAGGAATTAGACGTTTGAATCCATAGACAATTGTTTAAAGAAATCTATGAAAAGTCTGAGAAAAATAGATGTAAAGATAAATAAAGAGGTCAAAAGAAATCAAATGAATGACATGATAAAAAGTAGGTGTGGGTGATTTAAAACCCGCGGGGCGTCACTGCTTCATGTCTCCTCACAGATGATGGTGGAGAGCTGCTCCATCCACGTTATATCGTTATGTATCGTTCTACGATTGTCATGTCATGAATCATCGTATGGTGAGATTCTTACCGTTTCCCTGTGATTCTCACCTCTGGTGTGGATCTCGTCTTACTTTCATGGTGTATTTGGTTTTAGTTTAGCTTCTTAAATGTGAATGTTTTCTTCGCTTTTTGCTCCATAAAAACAACAAAATCAGTTTGTGTTTGTGGACAAAAACAAGACGTTTTTGAACGTCATCATTCCCAGGTTTGCTGCGCTGACGTAACTAATGGAGATAATAATGGACACATTAATAATAAGTATGATAATAATGGTGAGTTGCTGCTCTGGTATTTGTATTAAGTCTATCACATATTGTGGATCATCTCCACAAACAAGCAGGAAAAGGTTTTAGTGTAAAAGAGCGAAAGACGACGTGACTTTGACTCGTGTGTCCAGGTGAATGAGCCGGCGTCCTCTAAAGCTGGAGGTCAAGGAAGAGTCAGTTTGCCAGGTTGTGTGTGGAGTGGACGAGGTGAAGGCCAGATCAACAGTGTGACCTGGCATCAGCTGAGCTGTGAGGCTTCAGGAGTAGGAGAAAAGCACCTGAGAGGAGGACGAGGACGAGGAGCACGAGGACGAGGACGAGGAGGAGGAGGAGGAGGAGTGTGTGTTTGAGTCTGCAGTGTTGGTGACTAATGTGTTCACACATCACGATAGTGCTTACCCTGTAGAATCACGGTGTGCTGCTGACTGTACCACACAGGCTGATGCAAACTGAACTAAAATTACCGCTTCATGTGGACACGGGCCATTTGTCGTGCAGACCTAAAAAGAGAGAAGGTAATGGGGGAGGTAATTACAGCAGCCCTCCTTTTCCTGCTAATACTCCATTAAAAAGTCAGGCCAGACTTTTCAAACAGGTCATTCCTCCTATCTCCTCCTCCTCCTCCTCCTCTTCCTCCTCCCATCATCCACCTCTCTGGATCTGGAACAAAAGCCACCTCCGCTGCTGCCTCCACCCTCCTCCTCCTCCTCCTCCTCCTCCCTCCGTCTCCCGCTTTTCCATTTTATTGGTGACAGCTGCCGCCAAAACAAACTCGCGGAGTGAGAGAAATGATGTGTCAGTGGAAGGTCCTTTAGCCCGCGCTGCTAATCTGTCACACGGCGTTTGTTGTTTACCGTTTCCTCCCGCTCGCCGACCGACCGGCCGGGCAGTGAGCGCCGCGCAGTACTGCGACAGATGCTGACCCGCACAAGTGTGAATCTCACCCATTTCTCCCTGCTGTCAACCTGTAAATTACAGCTATCGGGAGTAATTATACCCGATAAAACCCTTCCAAGCCTCACCTCCTCCTCCTCCTCCTCCTCCTCCTCCTCCTCCTCCTGACACACACACACACACACACACACACACAGAGCCTTGGCCTGACAGTGACCTGAGTCAGTGTCATTGTGAGACAGAAGACTGTTGTCTTTAAACTGTTATGACTTCTGTTCACACTGGAAAAACAAACTAGTGTAAAGTTCACTTCATACACACGAACATGAACTCATCCACAATGGAGCTCCGTCACATTTCTCCTTTATTTAACCACCAGTAAAACAAAGAATCTCTTCTTCAAGGGTGTCCGGCACTGACACACAGACAGGCAGACAGGCAGACGCACAGACACACAGACAGGCAGACAGACACACTGACACACAGACGCACAGACAGACACACTGACACACAGACAGGCAGACG
The DNA here is from genome assembly GCF_958295425.1 of Solea solea. Classification (NCBI taxonomy): domain Eukaryota; kingdom Metazoa; phylum Chordata; class Actinopteri; order Pleuronectiformes; family Soleidae; genus Solea; species Solea solea. Next base: position 1,002,650 of record NC_081152.1, on the reverse strand, counting down.
CACAGACGCACAGACAGACACACTGACACACAGACAGGCAGACGCACAGACGGACAGACAGACACACAGAGTACAGACGGACAGACAGACACACAGACGCACAGACGGACACACAGACACACAGACGCACAGACGGACAGACGACACAGACACAACTTTTCCTGCTCGCAACATAAATTTAATACAATGTTGAAGTCATAAAAATCAACATCAAATCAGTCACACAATCAGCAATTCAACAACCACATCATTTAAAACATTTAAAAAAGTTTTTAATATTATTCTTTTTAATCCCACGTCTGATAAATTATAGCAGAATAATATAAATAATGTGTATATGTAAACAAAAAACTAAACTTTGTCAAAGCAGGTTTTACAGTACGGATGCACCATGTTATCAGCACGATGTCAGTATCGGCCAATATTGGCTTTAAATTGTATTATTGTGAAGATGATTGATTCTGATTAATGACAGAAACAGTCGACTGAATAAGCTGCTGCCTCCTTGTAACCAGTAATCACCTGTAAATTATAAATTATAAAGGATCTTTAGAAAGTGGCAACATTGATTTGACCTCCACCACATTCTTTTTATTTCTTTGGTGATAACCTCCTCCTCCTCCTCCTCCTCCTCATCATCATCACAAGCTCTAATTTAAACACAGACGTGAGTTTCATCAGAAGACTGTAAAAGTGAACTGTGTTATAGTTTAAATGGTCTAAAGTGACAGCGTCACTCTGATGTCAGTATCTGTAGATAACGGATAGTTGTGATATCTTTATTCTGTTGGGCTGTTTCTATGGCGACGTCATTCTGTATAACCTTTGTGTTGTTCACTCTTCTGTTTACATTTTTAGTGTTTCACTGAAGATTAAAGTGGCTCAGTGGTTCAGACCAGGACCCTGTGTGCGAAAGACATCATGGTCACAATGGTCGCAAGTTCCACTCCACTCCTGGCTGATTGTACTCAATTCCATTGTAAGTCGCTTTGGATAAAAGCGTCTGCTAATTGACATGTAATGTAATGTAATTAAAGCCGGGTTTCGTTCAGTAGATTAAAGCCGGGTCTCGTTCAGTAGATTAAAGCCGGGTCTCGTTCAGTAGATTAAAGCCGGGTCTCGTTCAGTAGATTAAAGCCGGGTCTCGTTCAGTAGATTAAAGCCGGGTCTCTGCTCTGGTTTCTTCTCCTGGGTCAAAGTGCGACATCTTTCCCCTGAAGGCTTCCTGACTTTGAACACTGTGAGATTGATGCTGGCAGCAGCTCTGAGGTTGAGGAGGTGACAAAGTGCCACTCGTCCTTTCCTTCTCCTCGCTGAGGTCCCTCCAGGTCAGGCAGGGCTCGGTCGACCAGAGAAGACGGCGTGGAGGTCACTCCTCCTTGGCCTGTCGTCCGTGTTCTGCCCGCACCCAACGCAGCGGCCACCACTGCCAAGCATGCTCTTAAAGGCGAGGCCCGGGCCCCTCTAAGTAACTCGCTCGATACTAAAGGTCACACAGCCAGGTCTTGTCATCCTCTCCCCGACTCTCTGCCCTCCTCCTCCTCCTCCAGCCCTCGCTGCCCACTTCCTGACCACCAGAGCCAATCACGTTCCTCCCCTCGCCTCCTCGGCCGCCAGAGCCGAGCAGCAATCTGTCACCGGGCACTGGGAGATGCCACCCTGCCGGCCGCCTTCCGCACACCGCCGTAATGGCTTCTGGCAGCCGCGGAAAGATAAGTAACCGGCAAAAAGGCAGGAGAGAGGGATGAGGAGGGAGGGAGGGAGGGAGGGAGGGAGGGAGGCCAGAGAGGAGAGGACCCTCTCTCACATCCACGCTGCCCCCGTCTCGCCCTCCTCTCCCCCTTTCGCCTCACCCCGCTCTGGCCCGGTCGCTTTGCACGATACTTCAGTGAATAAATGAGTCGTTTTAATCCGACTGACAAGCTGGCACTGCCCGGCTCTGCCCTCCATCTGTACTGGCGTCCAGCGCAGCAGCAGGCCGCGAGCAGGCAGCGCCGCGTGCCAATCCAACACACAGCTTATCCTGGCTGTAGCTTCAGGGACAGAAGGGTTAGAGCTCTGTGCGGCTGCTCCCCTCTCCACCAAAAGAGCTATTTATATAAGAAAAGGATTAGCCGGCGGAGGCTTTGATGAACTGGGAAAAAAAGCCTCTCTAAATTTGCTCCCATATCACACATTTGAAGTGTTTGCCTGTTTAAATGGAAGCTGCAGTTTGTTTTGTGGTGAAATAATCACGTGTGAATGTTTTATATCCACTCACAGAGCAGATGGTTCTTCTTTTTCTGCACTGACATGAAATAACGCGTGTAACACTGACAGATAAATATTCAGTCGCCAGTGAACGCAGCACTGTTTGTGTCTGATAATGATATCACAGCCCTGACTGTCTGCCAGCTGTGACATCAGTCCAACAGTCACTGTACATTATCTGATTTAACATGATAGCAGCAGCTCATTATTATTGAATTAGCAGATTATTATGAAAACTGACAAACACTTGATAAACGCTGCTGTCACTCAAACCTGTTTGTATTGTCATCCATTGTCTTTTTTTTTTTCTTCAGCTTCTTAAATGTGAATATTTTCTGCTTTATTTGCTCCATAAAACATAAAATCATTCAAACTGAATCATTTTAGATTTTGGAAAAAAACAACAAATATTTAAGAATTATTGTCACAACAAATTATCTTATTTTATCAGATGGTGGAAAAAAGTCAAATCAGCCAAACTTATTTGTAAAGAGCGACATCGTCCAGAATCAGTCGACAGCTGTTTGACTGTGGAAGCCTGTTCACTCGTTTCTGTCTGCAGTAATAATAACAATAATAATAATAATAATAATAATAATGATGACATGGAACAGCATAAACTTATTAAAGCTGCAATTGGAATCACAATAAGATCAAGTGCAATATTCAAATCAGTGATAAGATGAAGATAAAAATGTGTTATGATGACATTCTGCAGTGATGACCCAACACATGCAAGAAATCTTTGTGATTTAAATATGTTTATAACCTGAAAATGATTTAAAATTACAAGAAAATGATCAGTCGTTCCTATTTAGAATCAATCGTATTAACATGAAACATGAGTTGGATTTAGATATTTGACCAGTATTGAACTGATACTAACTTCTTTTCATAATCAATGAATCTGTCCTTTATTTTCTCTATAATGATCAGTGTTTGTCAAACCTGCTCTTGTTTTTGTCCACGAACACAAAATGATTGAGTTTGAATGATTTCTTTGTTTTATGGAGCAAAGAAATCAGAAAATATTCACATTTCAGAATGTGAAAAATCCCACATTCTAATAGTTTTCTGTCTAAAATGGATGAATGGCGGTGGTTGGTGGTTGATACTGACTGACTGACTGATACTGAGGATCACATCGGCTCATGTTAATTTTGCTCCATCATCGTGGACACAGCGAGAGACCAAACACACGATCACTCACGCTGTCCGCGGCCCGACTCAAAAACCCAGAGGGAGATAAAAACACTTGGCCACAGGAGGTGCTAAACCCTCTGCTCCATTTCCTCTCTCCACACGCCTCCTCTCCGCTCCCGCACTTTGCCATGTGTTGCCTCAGAGTGGATGTTGGGGAGGTACCTGGTCACATTTGAGTGCCCAATTAAGCGCCGGGGCTCAGATCGGGCTGAGACCGCGCCCCCTCTCTCCCCCCTCCTCCAGGTTCCGTTCAGGCACGTCAGCGATGAGCAGGCTGCCATCTTCTCCCTTTTCATGCTCACTTCCCCCGTCTGTTCTGCCTCTTTTCCACACAAACACTCTCCCTGTTAAAGAGCCCCCGCCGCTCTGATTGCAGCTTATCTTTGGAACAGGAGGTTACGACTGTTTGATCCACGGCCGACCGACCCGCTGCCAGTTCTGCACCGAGGCCCCGGTGCTGCTTATTAACGTTAGGGGTCCTCCCACTGCGGCGCGGCGGATCTGAGCGCCCGGTGTTTTGCTGCTTTTGGTGGAAGATTAAGCACTGTTTTCTTAAATTAGCCTGGAAAAGATGAAGCATCCACATAAAAGGGAAAATTCTTCATCTGCAAGGTCAAGCAGGCGCTCATTATCACCCAGATTGAATAATTACTGAACTTAAGAAGTGGAGAGAGGGAGAAATTAAAACAAAACAACAACTCCGAGTTGGAGCAGTTATGAGGAGGCGTTTGAAGTGTTAAAGGAACACTTATTCCCTTAACTGCAGTGATAATTTAGGTTACACGCTCGGCGGTGACAGCTGGGCAGCATTGAAAGCCAACCAAATCAACATAAATCACACAGTTTTTTTAATAATAAGTAGGTTAATATCTCAGAATGGTGTTTTAATGTTTTATTCAGCGATGGAGCTGGACCATGCCACTGGTTTTTAAATGCAGAGAGGACGAGGACGAGGACGAGGACGGGCAGGGTCTGGTGTCCCTCTGCTCACCAGTGTTTGCATGAGTCCAACAATCACACACTTCAGGACCTTGAGCGTAAAACCGTTTCCTAACCAAATACGCTGTATGTAATGTACCATCTAGTGGTTAATATATGTAACTGCAAGGCATAGCAATGTTGCTTTTTTTGAAATGGCGGTCAGTTTTTGAAACCACTGACGGTCTGTGTGAATCAGCTGTTTTTTTAACCAGTTTAATCCGTTTAATCCCTCTCATGTCACATGACTTACAGAGTCATGCACAGACCTTTTCATCGCCTTTAGGTTTGAACGACATTAGAGCTGAAACAATAATCGATGACTACATTAATGGACAACTATTTTGATCATCGATTCATCGGTTCAAAGCTTTTTTCATGATTCAAACAACATTTGTTTAAGCTTCTTCAATGTTCGTTTCTTTGCTCTGGAGAACAAACATTTTGCTTTGTGGACAAAACAAGACATTTGGTTTGATGAACACCGATCAACATTTAAGGTTTTCTGACATTTTATTTTATTTATTTTATTCATCAAGAAAATAATCGACAAATGAATCGATTATGAAAATAATCGTTAGTTGCGGCTCTAAACGACATAAACGGAAACACACACACACAGACACACACACGACTGATTCATCGGTTTGTCTGTACTTAAAACCTTTTATTGATCGCCGCCACTCAAGAAAAGAGACAATCTCACACCTGTGTTGCTCCTCCCTTCATTATTTTTTTCTTTCATTGTCAGTTTTTAAAGCACCGTCTCTCCTCTCGTCTTTTTCTTCTTCATGTTTTTAGATGAGACAGAATCCAGACTAAACCCCTGGGGCGATCAGGCCTTTGTGTAGGTGCTGCTTAACTATGGAACGAGAATAGTCAACCAGGACACTTGTTTCTATATTTGACCATTTTCTGTTTTTTATTGATTTGATGTTTTATAGCTTATATGTTGAACTCTGTAAAGCACGTTGTTGAACCTTGTTAGTTTTTTAAATGTGCTCTAGAAACAAAGTTGACTTGACTCTCCCTGTAACTGTATTAACATGTTTGATGGTTGTTAACGTGTTAACATTGCTGCTAGCATAGCATTCACTACTCAACACTGTGTGAACAGGAAATGACTGACAACAGGAGGAAGCTCTGACAGATTTGAACTACAGTGCAATCGATTGAAAGTCAGTTTGTACACGTCGCTCTTGAGCGCCCTCTGCTGGATCCTCAGTGGTACGATTTCAAATGTAGCCAAAGGTGAACTTTACAGCCCACGTTAGAAATAATGTTGAATCCCTGATGAAGGGTGACAGTGTTTCAGTGAAGTTGTAAAGTGGGTCAGATGAGAGTGAACCGTGTAGGAAGGTTACAGCGGCGAGTCCTCGTCCCTCCCTCTCTCCCTCTCTCCAGTTTAAACAAGTGCTTTGTAAAATTGTGCCGTCATTACTATTCATCACAAATAAATACTTAAACACTGAGAGCTTAGCTCCCCGCCGCTTTACACTTATCCATTATTTCTGTCACCTGCTCGTCCTTCCTCTGTCTCCTCCCTCCTCTGCGGCTCCGCTGGTGAATCCCGTGAATGTTGCCGTGCCCTTCAGCTCAGTGTGTGCCTGATGGAGCTGGATGGAGCTGGATGGAGCTGGTGTCTGGTGCTCGTGTGCCAAACCTCTCCCCGCTCACTGCCCCACATTCCCTGCCCTCAGCGGAGGCCGTGCCCCGACAGGAGATCGCGGCCAAAGGCTTCACTCTGAAGACCACGTCCTCCCACTGTGATCAACACTTTTTCACCTCTGCACTCATTTCTTCTCTTTTTATTTGTTTTTGCACCAACATAACACAAACAGCCCTCAAGTTCAAGTTCTTTTGCCCCCAAACGTGGGGGCAAAAGTCCGCTGCTCTCCGTCCTCTGCAGCGGTGGGTTTGTATTTTTTGGAAGGTGATACGGTTGCTGTGTTTTCCCTCTGCCACGGTGCTTAGCGGGGCTGGCTGGCTCCGGTGCAGCGCGGCGTGTGCCGGCGTGTGCTGGCGTGTGCTGGCGTGGAGCGAGCCTGGGCCGGTGTGCGCTCAGAGGCTGATGAATTGCAGGCGAGATGCAGGGCGGCAGCCGGCGAGGAGCTCCAGCGAGCGGCCGTCACGCGCCATCACCGTCTGCTCGCGTGATGAGGGAAATCAGAGAGACAGCGCTGACAACTTAATTTAACACCAGATCTGGAGGAAGCCAGAGTGCCACTGCGCTGTGGATAATTGATAACTCTGCCGTATACCTCGCTCTCACCTCTGCTCCTCCACGTCTGCCCAAATCAGCTGTGGACACTGAACGGTTCACATTTGAAAGCTTCTCCACAGCTCAATGCTTTAGCTAGGTGATGCTGCCATGCTGCTCCAGCATTCTGACCTTCATTTTTCTGGGTTTTGTGGTAGAATTTAGTTTTATTTGATTAGTTTTTTCTTGAATTCTGATGCTGTGAAGAGTAGAAATGCATTCTACTTTTCCTTTAATGCAACTAGTGACGAGTAGTCATTTCTTCTCCAAACAACGTCCAAATCAGCACTGCACTGAGTCTGTGATGTCTTAATAAATCTGTGTATATGTTGAGAGGATATCCTGATATAGATGATATCTGTGGATATAAAGCTGCACACAGGTCGTTTCTCTGGACTCATGACAAGTTTGAGAGTAACAATACACTGTCAAATAAAATATAATCAACTGTTTATGATCTTAAAATACACCTTTCATTTCAGATAACACCTGCTTTATTTCTTTAAGTGAAGGATATTTACGTGTATTTACAAATAATTAGGATTAAAATGAAACAGGGGACCTTTTTAAATATAATGTTGTGGATCACGTGTGGTTTTTAATCAATACATATTATATTCAGTATAATAAATACGATGATTATCAATGCAACAGTCTTTAAAACCACATAAAGACATCAAACTTCATCATGATGTGACGATATCCAACATCTAAGACCAGATCTTGTCTCATGTCCCCATAGTGTGTGTGTATATATATGTATACATATATAACTCGTATATATGTATATATGTATACATATATAACTCATATGCATATATATATACATATATATGTGTGTGTGTATGTATATATGTATGTAAAGTTTTATTTATAATTAGTTTTTCAAGTGGATGCATATACTTTGTAAAACCACCATCGTCTTTAAAGTCTGAGAAGTGAGAATATCCACAGAACTGTTGGATATTTAAGCTATTTATTATTTTTTCTGTGTTGTTTCCGTTGCTGTGTTTTTACTCATTTTATTTGCTGAATTTAACCGTATTGTATTTTTATTGCTTCCTTTAAACATGTAAAGCACTTTGTTTTTCAATGTGCTGTGTACATAAATTTGACCGTAACTTTCCAAACACCAACTTCAGCCACAAAAAATAGTGATTTTTTTTATTGAGGAAAAGATATTATATGATAAATAATTAAGCACAGGACTTGATCTTTGTTAGTTTTCAGTCTTACACCAGCACTGTCAAAGTTGTGAGGCATTAATTTCCATGTTTTTTTGCCTTTTTAGAAATATAATGTTGTAGTTTTTCCATCAGCGCTGCGATGCTGAAAGTCTCGTTTGTTAGTGGAGCGGTGGATCAGTGGTGGGGGGTTGGTGGATCTCCGTCACAGGCTGCCGGAGGCTGCTGAGCAGGAGCCCGGTTGACTGGTAATGCCTATTAATTACTAATACAAACTGCTAATTAGCAGCCCAAACACTGGCATCTGTACAGTTGGTTTTCCCTGCAGTGATGATATTGAGTTTGAACACAAAGAGGCAATAAACCTGAGCCGCCTGACGCCTGTCACAATTAAAGGAGCCTTGCTGCTCAGCAGACTCCAGTTAATGCCAGGAATCCTGTTCAGCAGAGGTCGAGTTAATGACAGAACTCACTAATAATAATCATCATTATTCACTGCTTTTATTTTGTGCCAGCTCTTTACGACGGATGACGCTTTTGTATCTAATATAATCCAGACATCGCAACATTATATCAGTGTTTAAACCACGAGACTCAGTTTTTAGAGATGACAAAATATTGCAACTCAGTTCACATTGTAAATAGTGAAGTTAGACTGTGACACAGATCAGGTCAATACTTACTTTTTATAGTTGTCTGTCAATCTCATGTCAGTGTCAGTGTTACTTTGCGATTCTTCAGTCAGATTAATAACATATTTCTGCTTCTGATTATCTTGAAAGAAAGAATATAAACACATCTGAGTAAGAAAAGTGTATAAAAATCAATGACGAGTCACTGACGAGTCACGAGCGCGATGTCAAAGCCAACAAAGTGAAAAAGTTCACGTTCACTGGTATTTCAGTTCACTGACTGAAGGACTGAACCATTCTGTCACTTCATCTGAACTAATGATTCACTTTACACGTCACCACAGTTTCACGCAGATGCTGTGGGGACTCCGCCCACTCTGAGGAGGAGCTATGAAGTCATGGGAAACCAAACCAAACCAAAGCGAGTAGAGTAGAGCCGTGCTAGAAGTGTACGATGGAAAAGCAACATATGTGACACTGACAGGCCACGCCCATCTTCTCTGAGCCAAGAGGATGAAATGCCCCCCCCCCCCCCCCCCACACACACACACACACACACACACACACACACACACACTAACAATAAATGAGTAATCAGCCACAAAGTGTCAGTGGGCCTTAATCCTCTTTTAATTTCCTTGTGGGCTTTTGGTCGGAGCTGTGGCTGCAGCGCTGACGGTTCAGCTCAGACCTGAGGGTCTTTACTCTGATCCACCACAAGAAAATACAATAACTGCACACTCAAACCACTGTTTACCTTCTACTTGAGCTGGATTTAGGTCTCTGCAGAGCCCTGTGTCTCACACACACACACACACATTCTCACGCCGCATTCTTACTGAGGACACTCGTACACATAACACATTCCCTAGCCCCGTACCTAAAGCTTAACCATCATAACCACAACCTTTAACCTAATCCAAACATAAACCCAATTCTAACCCTAAACCTAAAACCAGGTCCTAACTCCCGAAACCTGTTTAAATTTGTCAGGACCAGACCGAATGTCCTCACTCCCTATGGTTTACAGGTTTTTTGGCCCTCACAAAGATACACAATCAAGAACACACACACACACACACACACAGGACTCTGCATTGACTCCCATTCATTTAAACAGACTAAACAAAGCCTTATCACTAACCTTAACCATAACCAGGTCATGACTAACACTAACCTTAACATAACCACGGTTCAAATATTAGTCCTTAATTTAGGACGAGGACCAGGTTTTGGACTGAATGAAGACTACTGGTCCTCGTGTTCATGACACACACACACACACACACACACACACGCAGCTCACTCCTTCAACTTCTTCTTCTTCTTTCCTCACTTTTTAATCCAGATTATGGTGGTCAGATTTCACACAGGTGACAAACGTCATGTGGCATTTCCCCAGTTTATTGTTTAAAACATATTTGAATGTAATGACGTCGTGAAACGCTGAGCTTTTCTAATTCTTTTCATAATCATTTAACTGTTGTGTGACCGTGCTGTCGTCATGTGTTTGTCTCGTCACCGTAACTAGACCTAGAACACTAGAACATTCAAAAACTACAGACTGTGACTCCGCCTCTCGCCTATGTCAGCTGAGGTTGATACAGCGCCCCCTGTGACCCTCATGTGGAGGATGGAGTGGTAGAAGATGGATGGATACCGGAAATGGAGAGAAATAGAGCTCTACGCAGGACTTTTGAAGACAGAAAACTCGATACGTGAAGGCAACAAACAAACAAACAAACAGGAAGTCGGACCCTGAGTTACTTCCACATTCAAAAATGAGATTTGCTCTGAAGAATGGGATTATGTCTCTTATTTAATCCAGTGATTCTGACAGATCTCAAGTCTCCTATCAGCTGTTTTTTTATCTAAAACATAGTTGAGTTGTATGGATGTTGCTTCTCTCTCTGCTTACCTCATGAGGCTTCACACACACACACACACACACACACACACCTACATGCATATATTAAGCACATGCTCTGCACTCAAGCACACCCATGGTAATTCTCCTCCAGATGAGTCTATTTATAGATTAATTTATACATGTTGGTCTCTGCGTCAGGGTCATCGCCACACATCTGCCCGGTCCCAGACAATCCCACAATGCCCAGAGTATTATCTCCTTTTCAACAGCAATTTATTTTCCTCCTCCTCCTCCTCCTCCTCCTCCTCCTCCTCCTCCTCACTGTGTTTTTTTTTTTTTTTTTTTCTAAAGTAAAGGTCCTTTCATTAAAATGTATGTGTTTCTTTTGTTTTTTTTCCCCAGGAATCCACGGCGGGGAAAGGGCAGACGGGCGAACGGCGTTCACGTAATGAAAAAGGAGGAGCGAGGCTGAGGAGGAGACGACGGCGTCTTTGTAACACATTTGGCCCGAGAGGTGAGTTCAGCGGAACAAAACGCAGAGGGTTTACGTTATTCTGACATTTACTCCAACTGTACCACAAATGAAGAGGAAGATACTGAACACACGGAGTTTAGTTCTGAGATGACTGAATGAATAACTGTTAACTGTTTTGTGTGATTTTTCTGCTTCTTACATGTGAATCTTTTCTGCTTTCAAAACAAAGAAATCATTCAAACATCATTTTGTGTTTGTCGACAAAAACAAGGCGTTTGAGAACATTGTCATTTCCACATTTGACGTTTTCTGAACAAATACGTGATTAATCGATTATTTTAAATTGTTTGCATTTAGCAGACGCTTTTATCCAAAGTGACTTACAATGGAATTGAGTGTATATTAGTGCTGTCAGTTAAACGTGTTATTAACGTGTTATTAACGCGTTATTAACGCGTTTATAAAACACGTTAACACAAACCATTTTTTATCGTGAGATTAACGTTCTTTTTGGCCGAGCAAACTTTGTCGTTTTCTTCACATGCCGTTGCAACAACTAACGTTAGAAAAACTACAACACCACACCGGATCTAACTAGACCACAAACACAACAACAGGCACGCGAGCTGGCCGCTAGCTCCCTTAGCTCGGATTAGCTCGGATTAGCTCGTTACGGCAACAACACGTTAAACCGCGGCACTTTATTCACACACTGCAGGCTGATACACAGCCACTTATTATTGTACTATGTTGATAAGAACATTAAAATGAGAAGAAATAATGGGACATTTACAATAGATACAAATGTGATTTTTAATCAGGATTAAATATTGTAATCGTTTGACAGCACTAGTTTATATAGTAATGACTGTCAGGTGGAGCTGATACCAACAGTCTTTTTCATCATAGATTCATCTGTCATCGCTTTCTTGAGTAATTGATTTGTTGTTTGGTCCATGAAATGTCAAAAAAATGTTAATTGTTGTTTCCCAAACTTGGAAATTATGTCTTGTTTTTGTCCACAAACCAAACTAATTTAGATTGAATGCTTTCTTTGTTTTATGGAGCAAAAAAAAACCAGTAAATGTTATATATATGTATGTTATAACCTCAGACAGGAAGTCACAGATGAATCAGAGTAAATAAAAAAAATCATCACATGGTCAAAAAGACTTTTCCATCACATTAAACACCTGAGATAATAAAGAGATCACCTCACGTTAATGAGTGGTTGGAGGTTTAAGAACAACAACAACAACAAATAAACAAACACACAGAAATGTTTGTTTTAATTTGATTTTGACATGTAAGTAGTTTAAAGAGTTGACTGACAGCAGGTCTGTGTCGGAATTACATTATAGTTCAAATCAATGTGAAATAAGGATAAATATAATTAAAAAATATATCATTTAGTTTTTCTTCAGTTTGTTTCAGCAGATGTAACTTTGAGAAACTGTCGGTGGAATAATCTATTGTTTTAATAATCATAATAATTCCTTTTGGATTCATTTATCAAGTAAAATCATGTTTTTTTGTAGCTTCTCAAACGTGAGGATTTGCTGCTTTTCCTTCATTGTAAATTGAACATGAGACGTGACCTCGGGGAGTGTGTGTGTGTGTGTGTGTGTGTGTGTGTGTGTGTGTGTGTGTGTGTGTGTGTGTGTGTGTGTGTGTGTGTGTGTGTGTGTGTGTGAGTGTGTGAGATTACCATTTCCTGATGTTTTATAGATAAAATGATTTTTCCAGTAAACTCATGAAAATAATCCCACGTAGCAGCTCTTCTTCTCTGCTCTTCCATGTCTATGAAAGCATGTGCTGTTTGATTATGTATAAATGGCTGTAAGTGGAGAAAGAGAATATTAAAAGTGTCTCTATTGTCTGTCTATAAGGCGTTTCTTCTCACAGAGGAGAAGGTCTCGGCGAGGAGAGTTAACCTAGATTTTCAGTCCACTCTCATTTAAGGCCAATTCCTGAGTGGGTGTGCGTGTTTGATCCCGTCGCCCATCTGAAGTAATTAAAGGGTTATTAGTGAACAGATATTCACGCTCGCTCGCTCGCTCCTGCCAACTGTCTCGTACCATCTGCTGCCGCCGGCACCGCAAATATGCTGCCGGAGTGACACGCGTGTCTGAACGCACACGGGGACTGAACCGGGCTTCGTCGAGTCTAAACACAGTCAAACAGTGTCAGTGTGTGTGTCTGTGTGTGTCTGTGTGTCTGTGTGTGTCTGTGTGTGTGTCAGAGAGGATAAAATATAATTATAAGGCCACTTGTGTTATTTTAAACCCGCTTGTTAATTTCAATCCCTTTTTAACTGGCTTTAGTTTTGATACTTTGACCACTCTTCTTATGTTTCATCTCCATAGCCGCCTCCTCCTCCTCCTCCTCCTCCTCTCTCTCTCCCTCCCTCCCTCTCTCTCTCTCTCTCTCTGTCCTCCTGTCTGTTTTTATCCCTGTTTTATTTTCAGTAATATAGAAGGGATTAACCCTGCCGGCCCCTCGGTGGTTACTGTTTCATTTTATTCTTATTAAAATCTTAAGAACCTGCTTTATTATTCCTGTTTGATACCACTTCAATAATCCTCTCTCTGTGTGTGTGCGTGTGTGTGCGTGTGCGCGTGCGTGCGCGTGTGCGTGTGTGTGTGTTAGTGTGTGTGTGTGTGTGAGTGATGCAGCCACAGACCCATAGGTGAGCTTTGTGATGGATTTGGACTGTGATAGTTTTGGTTTTAACACGACAGAACATGTTTAATCGTGTGTGTGTGTGTGTGACATATAAACAATATTCAGCATGACTCTATATATAAATGCAGTATAAATGTGTGTGTGTGTGTGTGTGTGTTTTTCCACCTTTAAACGCTGCGTGCTGTTGTTCGTCTGGACTAATTGTCTGCTGTGTTTCCGCTGACAGACAGACAGACAGACAGACAGACAGACAGACGTGTCTGTGCCTCTTCTTTCTTTCTCCTCGATGGCTATTACCGCTGATGGGTCTCTGGTGTTTGCTGTGATCTTGCCGCATTGATTTTTGTGAAAGCTGTGATAAATCTCAGACAGGAAGGAGACAGGAGTGTTGTCGCAGCAAAGCTTCCCCTGGATCTCGCTGCCACTTCTCCTCTGCAGTTTCACTGACCCGAGCAGGTTTATTTAGAGAAGCAGAGCAGAGTGACACTGTTAGTCTTTCATTACAGCTGCCGCCGCTGCTGCTGCTGCTGCTGCTGCTGCTGCTGCTGCTAAATATGTTTCAATTCAACCACTGAACAACAGCGTAAAGGGATAGTTCAGGTTTTCTGGACTTTGACGAAGGCTCTCTCTCCCTCATGGAGATCTTACACCTCTGCTGTCCGGTGTAAACCAGTGAATGTGGACGTCTACGTCATATGTTCACGTCTTTCTCTCACTGTGACACAGACTTTTACAACAGTAAACTGATGTTTGTAAAGCACTCACTCTCCCACACCAAAGCCCAGAGAGAAAATCAGTCATTTTAACATCACACACACACACACACAGGAGTTGTTGATCCACTGCTGCCTCCATCACAAGTTCACATGTCTTATTTTGTCACTTCGGCATTTAAAAATCCTTTCTTCAGATTTACTTCAGTGACACAAAGTGACCACACGAGGCAGCAGAGGACCAGCAGCTCCTGTGTCCCCACAGCTTAAATCACTGGTTTTCTCTCTGGGCTTTGGTGTGGGAGAGTGAGTGGTTTACAAAGTTCAGTTTTCACAAGGAAAAGTCTGTCTCACAGTGAGATAAAGACGTGAACGTGTGACGCAGATATCGTAGACTTAAAGTGACCTTCAGTTTATTAACTGAGTCTGTTTATTCCCATACTTTTACACTTCAAAACACTGAACTACCCCTTTAAGGATTACAGGAGGCATTCATCAATCAGTTTAGATGTTTTTATAATCAATTTCTTACTTGACTTTTTATTTCTTTTTATTAAATTAAATTAAAGTGAAGAAAAGAAAAGAAAAGAAAAGATGAGATTATTGCTGTAAAAGAAGGAGGAAAAGCCTTTAACGAGGAGCTGATGTCATTTATTAAGTTTAGTTTCTGCAGAAGCGTCTGTCCACCAGTCATGAGTGATACAGTGTTCTCAAAGGTTTGTCCACTGCAGCGCGGCCACGTCAGTCTCACGTCTTCACCTGCGTCTTTGTCCTGTCGTCTAACGTCTCATTTGCGATGCATTAAAGTCAGATGAGAGGATGAATTGGGGGACAAAGCTGATCACGCTGTGTGAGATGAATCAGAAACTGAACCAAAGTGTTTCATTAAGAGCTGTTGGCTCGCAGCTAAGACGACACGGGGGTTTAATCCCCCTCTTACTCCCCCCCCCCCCCCCCCCCCTCTCTCTCTCTCTCTCTCTCTCACTCTCTCTCTCTCTCTCTGTCTCTCTCTCTCTCTCTCTCTCTCTCTCTCTCTCTCTCTCTCTCTCTCTCTCCCTCCCCGTCTCTGACTCACATGGTCCACAGCTCGTCACTTTATCAATACCGTGACATTATGAGACATAGATTTTTGGATCTAATGATAATATGACATGTGCGATGTCTTTTCCTGGGTTTAAAGGCAGCAGCTGTTACTGATATTACAGGCATTTAGTCACATTTATGATATTTATAGTGTTAAATTAAATATTTATTTACAAAAATGAATAATACTTCCTTCTAACACTGTTCTTCAGTTTCAAGAAGACGTGGCACAATATCGGCTTTTTCAAGTGTGACACTGATGTCAGTCATTTTACAATCTTTTAAATTGCGATGCATTTTAAAGAGTTTAATCTCCATCTGTGTAACAGTGACTCTGCTCTTATTCCTCTTATTTCCCGGGATTTTCACCAGTATCAGAATCTCATTTTGAGCCTGAGGTTATTTGTGTCGCGGCAGAATTTGATCATATATCAGTCATTGAATGCACTGATTATTATAAATGTCATTGCTGTGTTTAGTCACATTTCTGATATTTGTCTTATATAAATTCAATAATTGAAATATTATCAGAAATCTTTCCGTCTAAAAACTCTTCATTTTCACACTGATCGTTTGAATCATATTTATACGCAGGTTTATTCATTTATAGCTGCTCTTAACTTTTACATGAACAACTTGACTTTACATTTGTACTATACAGGTGCACACAGAAAATGCAGTTAGAGTCCATTAGTTTCTTTCTATAAATGTTTATTAATGTTAGTTATTTTTAGTTTTTTATTCTTTATGTGGGGAAAAAAACTATAATTGTCTCAAACAAAAATATCAGCTCTAAATTGTCATTCTGTATCAGCCATTGAATGAATAATATATAATATATAAATGTAATAAACACGTGTATTACAGTAATTAACATAACATCAGCTCAGAGAAACAGTTTTACATCCACGTTTATCTTGTTGTAATAATCATTTATGATCATTTTAGTGTTAAATAAAATATTGACTTAAAAAAATACATGAAGATTTTGTGTTAATTTTGTAGAAAAAAGAAGATTTAATGTCTTGATTTAAAGTGTTGACATTAAATCAGCTTGATCTCCATCTTCAGTTTCTGAGGCCTGTGAGAACGTCACCTCCCTGCAAACAAACCTAACTGAACCTCCTCCTCCTCCTCCCCCCTGCCTCTCTCCCTCCCTCCCTCCCTCCTCCTTCCTCCTCCCGCCTGTGCACCGGGGTCACGCCGTCAAAATGACTCTTTTTATTACAGTTCATAAACAGCGGCTCCCCCGGGCGGCCCCGGGAAATTTCACATAAACTTTGATCAAACAGACGTTAGCCTCGCTGGTCCTCAACCGCCGTGGAAATCGCTCCGCTCAATCACAGGCAGAGAAAACACCAGGAAAACAGTGCAAATAGCAGAGGCAGCCGCTGATATATCCAGTCATTATTGACCAGAACAGCAGGGGAATAGATCTCATATAAAAACAATAAGTTACTCTTTGCCTTTTCCTCCTCATCCTCCTCCTACTCCTCCTCCTCGTCTCCTTCAGCTGAGGCGACGCCCTCGCTGTAAACTTTGTAGCTTAAAATTAAAAGCTTGGAGCAGACGCTCAGGTGAACCATCTAAAAAGTGATGAAAGTGTCTAAAATAAAAAGCAGCAGCAGCAGTTGATGTGTGTGTGTGTGTGTGTGTGTAGATGTTTTCTTCTTCATCATCATCATCATCTCTCTGTGGTTGTCAGGGTCTCGCCGTGCTGCCGTGTCCGTGATGGTGGTCCAGTCTCGCTGTGAGCAGAGCGGTGTTTAGTTGAGTTGAGTTGCAGAGAACACAGGTCACCTGACACTGTGTTCACTGAAGGACAAAAACATCTTAATTTCATCTTCTGAAGCTTCTGTTTCACAAATATGTCAAAATGCTTCAGAACCAGTGTTTTAAACAATCCTCAGCCTCTCTGGGTCAGTCCAGTCCAGGTGTGATAAGTCTTAGTCTAGCAGGTTTTGGATCTGGACCTGGTCCAATGTGGTCTAAATGCAGAAAAAGCAGTGAAATGTGGATTCACTGAAGTTTCCCTTAACTTTCCCCTTAACTGCCTGTGAATCAGACGGCAACTTCAGCGTCGTCATTGTCTTATTTTTTCTGACGGATCCCAAGTGGATCCAAGGCCGACCTGCACTCACAGCGCCCTCTGCTGGACCCTGCTGTAATTACTTCACACACACACACACAGTGTGATGCACTTCTAGACTGTATACTGTGAAGTTTATTGGATTTTTTTTTTATGGTTTGAATTTGAATTTTGCCCCAAAGTTTGAACGGATATTTGAATTTGGGATAATAAAAACAATGACAGGCAGTATATACAGTAAACAGTATGGAAATATGCACGCGGCTAGTGTCATTTTCTATTTCTCCTGCTCGTGGTGGAGGTCAGGAGCAGTGTGCACGTTGTCAGAGGAGGAGGAGGAGCAGGAGGAGGAGGAGGAGAGACGGCGTCTCGGTGCCTGGAGTTGATTATGACTCAGGATGTGAGTTTGGGCAGCTCAGTGTGTGCTGACACTGTCATTGTTTTCATCTGTGTACAGCCTGTCACAGGTGTGTGTGTGTGTGTGTGTGTGTCAGGACGACATGTTTGTCTGGCTGCATGCATACACTTACATACATACATACATACAAACACACTGCATGTTCATGAGCTCTGCCTCTGCTGCGTTTGTTTTCTTCTTCTGTTTTTATTTGTCTGTGTGGAGGATGATGTTGGTGGCACCTGTGGGTCTGTAAAGATCAAGGGTCCTCTGCTGCTGCTGCTGCTGCTGCTGCTGCTGCTGCTGCTGCTGCTGCTGCCACACCCAGCCTGACTGGAGGCCCTAACACCTCGCTCCTGTAACCTCCTGTCAGTCTCTGCCCTTTTCCTCAGTGGCATTTTCACTCAGAAAAGTAAGATTGCAATGATTACTGTACTTTTATTAGTGCTGTCAGTTAAACGTGTTATTAACGTGTTATTAACGTGTTATTAACATCGTTAACACCAACCCATTTTAATGACGTCAATGTTTTTATCGTGAGATTAACGTTCTTTTTGGCCGAGCAAACTTTGTTGTTTTAGTAACGTGAGAAAAACCACACCACACCAGATCTAGCTAGACCGGAAACACAACAACAGGCACGCTGCACACACTTCATTGTGTTTGGAGTGGATGGCGAGCGCTGTGTGCTTCTCCGTATCCAACGCAGCCTCATGATCATTTGTCCACGCACTCCCCAATTAATGGTGATTAAATATTTGAATCGTTTGACAGCACTAGTATTTTAAAAATAGATTCATCAGTTTTTTAAATGTGAATATTTTCTGGTTTCTTCTCGGCTCCATAAAACAAAGATAACATTCAAACTAAATTACTTTGGTTTGTGGACAAAAACAAAGACATTAGAGACGTTTCACAATCACTGATCAATAAAACCAAAAATATAATCAGCAGAAAAAGAATTCTCTACTAATTTAATCAAATAATCACCATAATAGAGATTAATATACTGAATTAAATGAACTGGAAAATAAAACTGTTGCTATATGAAATAAAAGTAAAGTAGAGCTGAAACAATTAATCGATGAATCGATTATTAATTGATTACTAAATTAATCGACAACTATTTTGAAAATCCATGAATCGGTTTGAAGTTGTTTTCATGATTAAAAATTGATTTCTGATTGTTGAAGCTTCTTAAATGTGAGTATTTTCTTCATATCTTTGCTCTGGAGAACAAAGAAATCATTAAAAGTGAATCATTTTGGTTTGTGGACAAAACAAGACATTTGAGAACATCATCATTTACAGGTTTGACAAACACCGATCAACATTTTTAAGGTTTTCTGATATTTTATCGACCAAATGATTCATCAATTAATCGAGAAAATAATCGACAGATTAATCGATTATGAAAATAATTGTTAGTTGCAGCTCTAAAGTAAATATAATAAACCTCAGCACAAACACAGATTATAGTCTGACACTGATGTTTAATCTGTCGTCTGCCTTTAATCCACTGATGGTGATTCTCCACATATAAGTTTGTTTTGCTGGTTTTAGTTTTTTATCTTTCACCTGATGGTTTTAATTCTAACCAGTGACACAAACCTGCTTCAGTGTGTAAGAGTTAGTGCCCTCTAATGGTGGGAGTGCACGACTCCTCTGTTTTCCTCGTGTCAGGAGACTACGGTGGCCTCCGCAGGTCAGAAAGGATGTTCTTCGTCTTCATTTGCGTAGCGAGTGTCCACCTTTGCCTGGTTCTGGTTTGTCTGTTCTGGTTGCTATGGTAACATGGAGGCACAAGATGGCGGCCTCTGTAGACCCTCAAATAAAGTCCGTATAAAAGTCGTCGTCTTAGTTTTTAAACACAATGTAGCTTCATTAATTATGGTCTGTCTCTAATCTGCTAAGTAAAAAATATAAAATACACAAAACAAGAAGTGCACTATGACAATAAAGTTGAAATGTTTTAGTGATTGAGTTGCGTTTCTGAACAGAATCTGTTGCTGCAGATGATTGAAAAGTGATGAGTGTGACTCCCAGTTATTTCTATGTGTGATATAGACGGTGAAAGTGCAGCTTCCTGCAGTGTTGATCTCTGTGCTGGTGTCAGTGTTTACAAGTATGTTAGAGATATTTTGTTTGCCTGCTGCTGCTGTTTGTCTTTGACAGGATGTTGATATTCTGAGGAGGAAACAGTCAGGAAAAGTTGATTCCCATAAACAGGCTAACTTGAGACATCTGTCGTGTGAAGCACTTGAATCGCGGCTCCGCTCCGCGCATCACAACCTGTGCCGCTGTTGTTTGTTATTACCGTGATTTCTGTGGCGACGGGGACAGTTTGTTGTGTTGAGTTTGACGCAGCAGCAGAAACAGCAGCGGGAACTCTCACTTCCCATCATGCTCCTGTGAGTCTCTGTGAAGACGACTCTGTGAAGACGACTCTGTGAAGACGACTGTTCCACAGGAAGCCACGCGTACAGTTAGCAGACGACGGCGCGTTAAAGAGGTTAAACTGCTGCTCCTGGCACTCACACACACACACACACACACACACACACACTTCAAACCTGTGTTTTCCTCTGCACAGGTGTGTGTGTGTGTGTGTGTGTAGTGTCACTGATGCTAAATCTGTTAGCGCAGCCACAGCACCAGGACTTTTCTACACTGTGGAGTTCAGAATGTGAATGATTTACTTTTAAGCACATGGTTCTCATGTTCCCCCTCATGACACCTGACATTAAGGCTGCATTCATTCACTCATTCATTCATTCATTCATTCATCCACAGCAGCTCCTTCTTAATGCTTTGCTCTGAAAGTCTGATTAGTTTGTGGACGTGTGAGTGAACTCTGCTGAGTGTCACAGAAGTGAACTGTGGTGCGTCTCACGCAGGGCATTGTGGGTAATGACCACCAGAACATACGCACATGTGGAGAACGATAGCCGGGAGCAGAAGTCTTGTGGTCAGAGGTGGAGTGAGCACGAGGTCACGTCCATGAGTGTGCTCGTCTTGACGCAGCGCCGCCTCAGGCGAGGAGGGGAATACATTATTCAATAATATACTATGTACAAAATTCATCTTTTTTAGTACTTTTATGTCTAAAACTTCAGATACTGAACTTACTCACTCAAGTATCACTTTAAGGTACTTCATACACCGTGTGGTATCTGGACAAAGGTTTGGAATGAGAAAAACAGTTTTCCAGGCCTGGAAATGTCTTGGCTTCTATCGTTTAAACTGTATTTGTATTCTTTTTAGGATTAGAGGTAGAACTGGGTTTGGGTTAAAACTAGGAGAGGAACGGTTCATTAACGGTTCACTGTCACGGTTCAGTGACGCGCAGCGTAACGCTGGGTTAGTGACGCGCAGCGTAACGCTGGGTTAGTGACGCGCAGCGTAGCGTGAGCCTTGTGTCAGTAACCCAGTGAAGTTTGTTTTCATGTCCTGTCGCGTGCTGCAGGTCAAGTGAAGACAGGACGTCTCTGATTCATCTCTTTATTTCATTTATACTCAGTCTTACGTTCTGTGACCTCGTCATGGACAGGCTTTTAACTCTGGTGTGTGTGTGTGTGTGAGTGAGTGAGTGAGTGAGTGAGTGAACCGTGCGTCTGATCTCACAGACAAACTTTCCTCCTCACTCTCTGCCGTCGTTCCTCCATGTAAATATATCTGTGTCTCTTTCCTGTGATGATGAAACCACGTTTGTGAACGCGGGGAAACAACAACAACAACAACCTCGCGTCTTCTTTTACCATTAAAGTCTCCGTGTCTTCAGTGTCTTCAGTGTCTTCAGTGTGAGACGATCTCCAGCTCCTGCTCCTGTTTCCCGGCGTGTCTCCACACATCTGTGTCTCCTCCTTGACTTCTCACTTTATTCCTCCTCCTGCTTCTCTCTCTCTCTCTCTCTCTCTGCTGTCTGTGCTCGCTCCACCAGTCTTTCGTTATCGGGCTTGTTAGCCCGAGGTCCTCGCCTTGGCCTGGAGTTATGGCTCTGTCGGGCAGCTGCTCGGCCGGCCCTGGGGGTCCTCAGAGGCAAATGGCATGTCAAGGAGTGGTCACTGAGGTAAATTGTCAGCCTCACAGACACCGGTCTCACCTGTCCAATTAGGGGCTTTTTGGCCCCCCTTTAAGTCCCCGACCCGTCCACTCATGACTGATTCTGCTGGGTCTCCTGCCCCGAGACCAACACACACCTGACACCTGTGTGTGTGTGTGTGTGTGATGCATCAGGCTCTCACCTGTAGTCACATGTGCACTCACACACAGCAGTTACTGTGGTTTGTTTTCATTAGTTTGGACAGATTTGACAACAACAACAAAAAAACAGCCAACTCTTCACGAGTTTAAGCTTTTGTCTTTGTTCAGCTCAGAATATAAATGAACCTTTAAGGTGAAGACGAGGTTAAAAGTTAGTTTGACTTTGAATAATTAATGAACAATAGGGTTTAAACTAAATATTATTTTAGAATAATTAGTGCTGTCGAACCATTAAAATATATAATTTGCGATTCATTGCACATTTGTATCTATTCTAAATGTCCCTTTTTTCTCATTTTAATGAGATCTCTCATCAGACGGAGGAAAAACTCTGGTCAAAAAAGATCTGCGTCATAAATCAACGTCAGCTGCTTTTTAAACATCGACATCGTCACAGACCTCCAGCACTGACCCTGCTGCTGCTGCTGCTGCTGCTGCTGCTGCTGCTGTGACCTTTGACACTGACATGAAGAGCACTGACACACTGCACACACACACACACACACACACACAGAAGAAGAAATGTTAAAAATACATGTTTCTTCCTCTGCTCATCATTTATAGATGTTCTCTCTCCTCCCTTTATGTTGAGGAGGTGAGTGTGACCCCGGGGTCCTGCTGCTGCTGCTGCTGTTACTGCTGCTGCTGCTGCTGCTACTACTACTGCTGATGCTACTGCTGTTACTGCTGCTGCTGCTGCTGCTGTTACTGCTGCTGCTGCTGCTGCTACTGATGCTACTGCTGTTACTGCTGCTGCTCTGTCCCACAATCGGCCTGCTCCCTCTTAATTTACCTGCACTGTCAAATGAGAGCAGATCTCAGACACAAGTATCAGCCGCCATCACTTTATAAATAGTGAATGTCTGCATGTGTTAAACTACATACAGAATGTATAGAATACATTCACCAAACACCTGCCGCTGCTGATGCTGCTGCTGATGCTGATGCTGCTGCTGCTGATGCTGATGCTGATGCTGCTGCTGCTGATGCTGATGCAGACTCAAACTCAGGATGGAAATCAGGAATAACATTTTTAAATGTTTAAGTGGTCGGCGTGATTTACGTATTCTGTGTTTATGTAACCTTGTATAAAAAAACTAGTTGGTAAACAAAGCTGGGAATGTGACGTCATCGTTGTCCTAAAGTATCGTATTCTGTCTCCAGGTCCTAAAACTCTGTCTCCGTGTGGACGGAACGTCTCTGAGTATTCACCTAAACCCGTTTCTACCCTGAGACAGATGACTTTAGAGTCTGAGTTTACGTGTGACTGTGTCTCTCTGTAAGCTGGTGTGTTTTCAATGAGTTTATGTGACAGAAAGACACAGTGGACAGTGAGATGGACGGTGCTGTGGTTCTTCATGTCCATGTTAATGTGTTAATGACAGATTACATGGACATGTCTCATGTGGTTGATGACGTCAGGGTCAAAGACTGGGGAGGACATTTTGGACAAGTCTGACTCCAGTCTGATTAAGTGTTTACATGCAGGAGAAATCAGATTATGAATCACATGATCCAGGTACGTTAGTCTGACTAAGACTGTTCAGTCGGACTAACGTGTTTACATGACTTTAAGAAAAGTGAGTTATTGTCTTAGTGACACGCCCACTGATGATGTCACAGCTCTCGAGGAAAACCCTGTGTTTTTAGTTTTAAATGTATTGGTTTCAGAGGAGCTGGAACTGTGCTGGAGAGAGGACAAGATATAAGATGACAATCGTCCTAAATGTAACCTTTATTTGTTTCTCTCACACACACACACACACACACACACACACACACACACACACACACACACACACACATCATGGCCGCTCTTCTTCGAGGATCAGTGTCACAGTTTACTCATGGCTTCATGTCGTCGTCTCGTCCCTGAGGAGTTTACAGAGCCGGTTCACTGCTGGAGGTCAGGGCCTCGGGGTGTGTGTGTGTGTGTGTGTGTGTGAGAGACACAGAGAACATGAGGTTACACAACCAGATATTGATTGAATAATGTGTGTGTGTGTGTGTGTGTGTGTGTGTCAGTGATGTGGATTACACCGACCTCCTGCTGTGAGCGACACAAACGGCTTCAAGGGCCAAGTCCAGATTTGAGTTTTATTTGTCAAGTTGTTTTTTACTTTATTTGTTTTGACAGGACAGTGTAGGATGAAGGAGAAATGAGGAGAAAACATGCAGCACCTGAACCTGGATCAGGGGAGGTCTGGTCTGGTGCCCTGATACGAATTTGTTTCAGGTGCGTTAAGGAAGGAATTCGATTTTGGTGATGATCTGGAGTCAGTTGTTTCTCACTCCTTTGTTATTTACTCCACCCACATGTTTGCTGATGACACCGTCATTTAAGTATTTACATGACTTTAAGAAATGTTTATATCTACTGTATATGCAATACTGTGCGAAAGACTTAGGCAGTCAGGCTATCATAACCAAACTGTATTATTGTTTCTTTATTCACTTTATTCTAAAACACCCAGAAAATACAGGAAACGTGTAACATGTACGCAGTTTTAGAATAACCAGTCTTTTCCACATATTCAGTTTTACACTTGACAGCGTGTCCCTGACTCTCTTTAACCTGCAGTGGAAACGTAATTAATGTTAATATTAGTGTTTGTGGACAAATATCTGCTGGGAAAATGGTCTATTACACCATCACATATACAGTGTATATACAGTAGATATATATATATATATATATATATATATATATGCTAATCTCAGGGATGGACATTTCTTGCAAAAATGCTTTTTTAAATATTAAAGTTAAAGCTTCATGATGCATTCAAGAAACCTCGTAAAGTTCATCTGCAAACACACATGAATTTCACTCACTAAGTACTTGTTACTATGCAACACATGTAAAGTTCGTCATTGCACGTTTGCCTTGTTCACAGAAATACTTCCTGACATCCCAGAATTCCTGCTGCTCTGGCAACAGCGGTGAATAATGTTCACAAAAGGGAAATATTTGTGTTTGGTCTGTGCCTGCAGCTTTGAGATGCATTCAAGAAACCTTGTATATTCTATCACATATAACACATTTATGACAATGTGGGGTAAAAATGTTTGTTTTTATAAATACGTTCAGTCATTGATAAAAGTTTTTTTTTTTAGTTAAATCTTTGTAATATATTTTGAATAGACACAGTAACTGACTTTTTATAATCAAGCAAATTATCTAATACTCGTGCTCATCCCTAATCTCAGTCAGTCCTCTCCTCTTCTCTCCTTTTCCTCCTCCCTTCCTCTCCTCTTCATCTCCTCTCCTCCTCTGTCTCCTTCACTAACCCTCCCTCTGATCCGAGAGGAAAGCTTTCATTATTTGCAGAGATTGGACTCTCAATTCCCGCGACCCTGACCCAAGTTTGTAGTTCTCCACCATCATATTGGTGGAGATCTCTCTCTCTCTCTCTCTCTCCCTCCCTCATGCTCCATCATGTCTTATCTCTCTCTCTCTCTCTCTCTCTCTCGTTGCTGAGTCAGATTCATTTTAATCTTAATCCTGCGGTGAAAACGTAAGACGCTAAAGTTTTGAACATGAAGGAGAAACTTGGTTTATTTTGTCCGTTTCTTTTCATTTTCTTTCCTTTTATCTGCTGCGTTTTCTCTCACTTTCTCCGACTCTGGTGTTTATTTACATCTAAACCGAAGCCTTCATTTTCCCCAGAGACACAAACACGGGCCTATGTTGTGTTTATTTGGCTCTTTATCCCCATACTATGACTTTTAGATCACTTTCTACATCTACATACTTGTATGTTACTTCGAATAAGAAGCACAAATGTATTTAGGAAAATAATTTGATAACATTCTCTTTTAACTTATTTTACAAACATACTTGGATTATGTGACTATATTATTACATGCTCATACACTGAAACATGGTGGTCACTTTCTGTTTGTTTGTAAGAGCTCATGATCTCAATGATCTCAAATCTGAAATTCTCCTTTTGTTTAAACTCGAGTGTAAAAACGTCCACGGAGAAGCTGCAGAATTGAGGGAATCACTCGTTCAGCAGATGATAATAGAATCGCTTCATTCACCAAACTGGAAAATGACTTCTTTTTCTGTTTATTGTTGTGTTTTTGTTGCAGAGTGAGAGTAAAAATATAGGCCAGGCGTCTTCTTCTTTTAATTGATCTATTTTTCATCTTCCTCCCTGAGGATCCGTTTAAACAAAATAATAAATAATAATAAAAAATAATGTTCCTGCGTGAAGCTGCAGATTTGGTTCATTGAGAGGAAAAATAAAATATGAAGCCGCAGATTTTCTCTTAATTTCATCAACAACAAAAAAATCTTTATTTTCTTTAAATAATAACAATACTAATGATCGTTGTTGTGGCTCTGTGTGTGTGTGTGTGTGTGTGTGTGTGTGTGTGTGGGATTAAGAGTCACTGATCCTCTGAGTCTCAGCTTTTATTCTGCATTTCTTTTTTCTTTCTTTCTTTTTTGTCTGTCGGGAGCTCAACGAGACTCCAGCCGCACTTCATTAACCCTGAGCCGGGGACAATCCGCGCGGAGAGCCGGGGGATTTATTTACCCAGCAGCCTTTTCACATGCAAACAAGACACACACACACACACACACGCTCGCTCGCTCGCTCGCTCGCTCTTGTTTCCACGGGAAAAGCCTCGTCGTTACGTGGATCGGTCACGGATCCTCGTGATGAGACTCTAATGATCTTTTGAGCACGTGTTATTTACGTCACTTTCTCTCTCTTTCTCTTCCTAATGCGATTTTCCGCGTGGTAAACGCGACAGTTCCACTTCCAGGCCCCCGTCACTGTCACTCTGATCCGTCACGCGGCGTGGAGGGAGGCCCCCACGCAATAACAGGTGCCATGCGCGGGCGACAGCAGGGGGAGCTGGCGATCAAACCCCCCATTATCGACTTTCAATTAAAACCTATTAAAGTCTTTTGTCTAATCGTTAACATCCTACACGCCAAGTCGTGTCCGTCAGTCTGGACCCGCGTGACCGCGCCCCCCACCCCCCACCCCACGCCCCCCGACGCGACGCGCACCATCACTGTGACTGTGGGAGACAGAGAGAGAGGTGAGGGGGGGGTGGGGGGGTGGTGGACACACCGCTGACCAGCTGTCCTCACCCTGATCCCCGGCCTGCAGTCACTCTCAGCCCGGTCACCAGCTGTTGGAGCCGTTTGGCACCGGAGCGACCATCCACACACGCACACACAGGCACACACACACACACACACACACACACACACACACACACACACACACAGAGACACACACACACAGGAGCAGGGAAACAATCAATTTCCAAACGGGATCATTTAAAGCACTTAAACATTTGCTGCTCATCACATTAATATTTCATCTGCTGTCATTGTTTATGAAACAATGACGCGGAGTCGCTGCTGTTCGTGTGTGTGTGTGTGTGTGTGTGTGTGAGAGGACATTTGTCTGCTGATCACAGCGTTAAAGGCCTTTTTTAAGGGCTTTAGGTTAAGGGTTAGGGTTGGATATTTAGTTGTGATGGTTAAAGTCCTCAGTGAGACAGCTGTGTGTGTGTGTGTGGGGGGGGGGGCTGTTTCTTAAACACTATTAACTGGAATTGATCTTTGATCTTTTTTGACACACACACTGACAGACACAAAACATCTTCATTTTCATCTAAATATCATTATAATTATGATTATTGATAGATTATAGATCATAATGTCACCTCCCATTTTGAAGACTGGACCACAAACTTAAATTGTGTCTTATTTTTGTCTCAAACAGATTTAAAATCAGGCCTCTGTTCATCAACAAGTGTAAAATTAAATCTACTGTAGTGAAAAAAAAGATCAAGCTATTTTAACATAATAAACTTCATAAGTTACAGGTCAGTGTTTAGTGATGAATTAGACTTAAGTCAGTTCACAGAACTACGACTAAAAAACAATGTTAAGGTTTTTCATCACTAACTTTACCTTTAAATAAAAATATCAAAGTTTCCCCTTAAGTTAAGTCATGAGCTGGTTTATATTTTTAGTTGTGACGATGACTCATGACAGTTCTGTAAAATCCGTTATTTAAGTAAATTAAATAAATGCATTTTAAAGTCTATCATAATTATCTTAAGTGTTATTGACGTTTGTCATGATTTAGTTGAACTGATTTAATCTTGTGAAGTTGTTACATTTTGACAATGATAAAGTTTATTCGATGTTAAATTAATGACTTCATTACAAAAGTGACAACCTGCAGTCCCAACACAGCCCACCAGGGGTCTGCGACTTTCGTCACCGCTCTATACAAATATTATTCTCTTCTGTATAATAAACATGTCAATAAAACTTTGAAGCTTCAAATAAATCCGGTGAACTTTACTTTCATCACTATTATTATTTTGACTCATATCATTGACTAATTTAAAGCCATATCTGTAAATCCTGATATTTAGAATTGGCAAATGAATAATTTCCATTAGCTTTTTGGTAAATTAATAATAAAGTCTGATCTATAAATGTTCTATAATGTTATAAAAGTTCTGCGGAAAAAAAAAATTGTGGACCCAAAAATAATCTGCAGTGACCCATCTGTGGGCTTTGACCCAGTGTTTGTGAAGCAGTGATTTAAAGTGCACTTAGAGAGGAGGAATCCATTTAAAGTCAAACATGTTCCTATAAAACCTCTTTTTTTGTAATTAAAATATTTTTAAAATTAAAGTCTTTGCTCTTTTTTGTGGAAAAGGTTAAAATAAAAAAAGTGATGTTGAATTTCTCCTCTCACTTATTAAACTTCATCTCTCTAAACGTCAACATTAAACAAATTAAATCAACCACGTTAAAGCAAACAGAGCAGGAGACGCTCACACATTCACACGTTCACACGTTCACACGTTCACACGTTCATATTCTCTGCTGTTTCATTAAAGATTTTTCACGTGTGACGTCACGTGACAAGAGAAACTTGGTCTATCTTTATTTTATTTGGCACTGTACTGTTCAACTATTAATCATTTAAATCAGAAATTCACTATTAATCCGTTCATAATCTGACTGAGTCCACAAGTTTTTTTTCATTGATTTTTGCCTTTTTTTTGTCTTTGTCCATTTTTCACCATTTTCTGTAATTAATCATTAAAATAATCTGCACATGAATCAAAAACGGACATTTTGTTATAGTTTCCCTCTTTTTGTCTTTGTGTTTTTATAATTTTGTTGTGAGATAAAAAAAAAACCCTGCAGCTTTAAACTTAACTGACTCTGTTGATAATTCCTGTTCTTCGGTCTCACTCATGCACTCGTATGTTAAAATGAAAGACTTTTTATTTCCACATTTATAAAAGTAATTCTCTTTTACATCAAATCCCTCCCCCTTTTTCTGTCCAAACCTTTTTGCTGTGAAACTTCACCAAAAAACTTCACAAAAAAACGTTTCAGGGAGTTTTCAGGGGAAAGTTACCGAAGAAAAAAACAAATAAATGAAATAAAAAAAGCAATAAAATAAACAAAGATCCAGCAAATATATACGAGAACCACTCCACAAGTTTGATATCTGTAATATACACTTTCACCAAAGGAGATTATTAACAGTTGAGAGGTTTTTTTATGAAATAATTATTATAATAATAAAAACAGAATAATTCACCACATGGACAGGCAGCTTCACCTGGACTCCAGTTTAAAAAATAAAGACTCAAACATCACTCAGGTGTTTTTTCTTCTTCTGCAGGTAAAAAAAAAATCTGCTTTTTAATAAACACCTGGACATTTTTACTCTAAAACCTCAACTAAGAACAAGAAGAAGATGATTTTTAAATATGGACTGATTTCTCTGACAGTGTTTGAATTGTCCTCGTCTTCACTGGATCAGTTTGCTCTGAAAAAGACTCTTTAAAAGTTGTCTTTCCAATAAAAGGCAAAATATTCTTATTTACAGTCTGTTTGTTTTGAAACCACTGCTCATCACATGGAGAGAAAATACAATTATTATCATTATTATTATTATTCCTTTGGGTCATGTGACTTCAGCTTATTCAAATACATATTATAATAATAATGATAATGAAAACAGTCTGTCAATACTGAAACTGGGATTAAATAAATAACATAACTTAGATACTTTTTTTACTTTTTCAGGATGAAAAATAAATAAAGTTATTATAAATAAAAGCAGAAACAGTAAATCTTCAGTTTGAGTCACGTTTTTTTTCTCGTCCTCCGTTAAAAAAACGTCCTTTTTTTCCCTCTTGTTTTGATTTAAATCAGTTTAAGTTTGTCCCGCTTTCCTTTCTTCTCGTGAGTCTCAGACGGGGGAGGAGGGGGAGGATAAGGGGGGAGGAGCTGGGGGAGAGGGTTCACCGCTGCTGCGTGGACCGGGACAGGACACCGGACATGGGCGGCAGCGGCGGAGGCGGCGGCGGTTCGCTGCCTCCCTGGACCCCGTGCAGCAGGATCCGCGGCACCAGCGGCCTCTGCAGGCCCGGCGGGGGAGCAGTGGGGCCCCGGTACAGGTAGAGGGCCGCTCCGGGGTCCAGGTTCGACACCAGGCTCTGCGGGTAGAAGTACGGGGAGGGGAACATCCGCTGCAGCGCGGAGTAATTCCCTGCTTCCGCCAGAAGTTCTAGTCCCACCGCGGTCTGCCTCTTCCACTTAGTCCTGATGGGGAAAAAAACACCAAATACTCCTTTAATTATTCATCACTCACTAATACTAATTACTAATAACAGAGTGTCGGATTTTTTTTACTGCTTTGATATTTTGTTACAGAACAAACAAGGAAATTAAAATTATGACTGGAAAAAAAAACCTTTTCATAATTGATTGATTTGTTGATTCATCGATTAGTTGATCAAACTTGGAAATATTCATTAGTGAATTTTAATAATTTCTTTGTTATATGAGGGGAAAGAAAACAGAAACTCTTCACATTTAAGAAACTTGATTTAATGATTACGTGATTATTGAAATAGTTGACAATGAATGAATGAATGAATGAATAGATTAATAATGGATGAGTTGTTGCAGCTCTAATAAATAAAAACTCTTTTTCTTTTCTTGTTTTGTCCACAGCTGCTGTTTAACTGTGCCTCGTCCTCTCAGGTGAATAATTCATCACAAAGATAATTGAGTAGATATATAGTGGTTTGTTGTGAATTATTGATTTGCACACATGCAACGCTGCATAATTCATCCTCCAAAGTGTTGTTTTTATATTTATTTATGTGCCGAAGGTGAATGTGAGTGTGTTTCTCTGCACTGCTCCACACCTTTTTATTTATTTACACTGAAGACTCTGACACCAGGCTTTTAAAGTGGATTCATGTGATCCAGTGTAAACATGAATCTGCTGGAAATCAGACAAACTTTTCTCACCTGTGAGTCAGCTGTGATTTCATTTGTTTGATTTGAAATGAGATTCATGTTGAAGCTCCGTGTGTTTTCTATGTTTGCGTTTGAATATTTTCTGAAACGTTAAATCCAGCTTTGGTCTCGTGGGATTTTACAGCAGAGACAAATCAAATCAATTAATCAGCTGCCAATCAATAATTTCTCCTTGGACCACAGATAAAGGAATACATATTAATACAGGGACAATTCCTATGCATACATACTTAATAATAAGTCATGTCCGACATTTTAAAGTCAACTTTAATTCATATTTACTGAATGTTTTTATTGTAAAATAAAAGAAAATCCAGATTATTTTCACTCTTGTTAAAGTGAGTTATAATAAAAATAGATACATAAATACATTCATGCTTCCCATTAAGTACCAAACGATTAATCGTTTTAATGTGACTCATGTGACCTTCAAGAGTCTCTTCAGGACCAGAATCAGAACCAGAGCCAGTCTCTGCGTCTTTATGGTTTATTGTTATCATTATTATTATTAGTAGTAGTATTAGTATCGTTATCATTATACGTTTTATTTTGAAATACCTGCGGTTCTGGTACCAGGTCTTGACCTGAGTGTCGGTCAGGTTGAGAGAAGCCGCGAGCTCCATCCGGTCCTGCACACTCAGATACTTCTGCCGCTCGAAGCTTCGCTCCAGCTGCGCCAACTGGTGGTCAGTGAAGGCCGTGCGCGCTTTTCTGGGCTTCTTCAGCCGAACCTGAGGACTTTCTCTGCTGCTGGAGATTTCTCTGTCCCCCTCCTCCTTCACTGCACACACACAATAAATACATAATAAATAAAAGAATAATTAAAGGATTAAAACATCACCTGCGCTAAAAACGCAGAAACACAACAAATATCAGTGTCATTACTCACAGGGATGATAATAATAATAATAATAATAATAATAATACAAATATGTTAGAGTGAGACTTAAGTCTCTAATGAACTTTGTTTGATTTTGAATTCATTTACAAAAACCATTTCAGCAGCACGTGCTGCGTCAGAGGCGATAAAAATAAACATATTATAGCTCAACACAAACTTTTCTTACTTTCTGTTTCAATGTTAGAAAATAAATGTAAATTAAATGTAATTATTCACATTTAATAAAAAAAAAACCTGAAGTTTGAAGTAAAAGCTGAGAGCAGCGAGTTTAGTGTGAGAAAAATAAATAAATGTACTTTATCACATATTTGATTCACGCTTCACTAAATTCGTTTTTTAATGTTTACATTTTACCTCAGTTTCTTTCATTGTTGAGAAAATGATGAAGGTGTTTTTATTTCTTGTTGAAGTCTTTCTTTAGTCAAAGTTTTTCAGCTTTAAATCAGACGCCGCTCCGGTGTCACGTGACTGCGCGAGCTTATTTGACTTGGTCTGAAATTATTATAAAAAGCTGTTTCAATATTCACTCTTTTCAAATGTAATATTTTCCGCCGCCACTCTTTGTTCTGCCGCCGCGTGTTTTCATGTCAGGATGAAGAGGAGGATGAGAGGATGAATGAGAGGATGAAGGTCCTGTTATAAGTGAATAGCTGAACAGCAGCAGAACAATAATCCGCCTAATTGAGCCACGAGGGAAGGACGAGTCTTTCAACCGCGACCGCACAAACTTCACAGCCGCGTGGAGGCGAGTGGAAACCAAGAGGCGCGAGACCGCGACTACAAATGTGATTATCACCGCAGACAAATGACACGAGACATCACAGCAGCGCGAAATATCAAAGCCGCCGCCGAGCCCGAGGCTCCCGCCAATCAATCAATACAACCGTCAATCAATCAACCAACAATCAGTCTACCACACACACACACACACACACACACACGAACACACGCGGGATTTTTTTTTTTTTGACGAGAAAAGCGATTTAAAAAGAAGTTTAATAAAAATAATAACAGCAATAATACGAGTGTAGTGAAATAAGAAGACTAAAAATAAAGAACAATAATCATAAACCAATAATAATAATAGTAAGGATGAAAACGAAAACAGGCTCATAAAATAATAAAGTGTGATATTTCATCACTGACTGATTTAATTTCACTGTTTCTCAGCTTAACGACGGTTATTGATTATTATCATCATCATTATTATTATTATTATTAATATTAATAATGATAATAAAGAAAATAAGATTAATAAAAACTATATCAAATAATATAAAGACGGATGTAAAAGTATACACTCACAAATTTTATTGCTGTTCATAAAAATCATTCTGTCTTTTCTGAGTTCTGAGTAAATGCAGCAAATTAAATTAAAATATAATTTTAAATTAAAATAACACCTATTTTATCTGATTTTATAACAGATAAAAAGTTATTTTATGTTTTATTTGCAGCATTTATTATTTTCCGTGTTCACTCACACACTGTGTGTGTGTGTGTGTGTGTGTGTGTGTGTGTGTGTGTGTTATAACTGACATGATTGAAAATGTTGATTTTTTTCCTCGTGTCATTTTTTTCATCTTTCAAAACCTCAAAAGTTTTGATTTAAAAAAAATCCAAACTTTATTAATTTGAATAAAACTGTAACGCACGCGCTTTTTGTTGTTTGAAAAAACCTATAACTCCCCATAAATGTAGCATTATGTTTCCTTATATAAAAACATATAGATGTCATTGATGTGATCGGTTGTTTGAGTAAAGCCGCTTGTTTTCTGCACCGTGATACGACACCCGGCGGCCTCTGACTTCAGCGTCCATTTATTTATTTCGTTTTTTATTGTTTAAAATCAATGTGGGGAAATTGTTTGTGTCACTTTTTCTGTTCAAAATGTATCTGAAATAATTATGAAATATTATTTATTTTTATGCTTTAAAAAAGAGCTGAAATATCACATATTTAATATCTGCCAATCAATTATTGTTTCCATTGTAACACAAATTTAATATCAGAAAATAACATTTATATACCAGTAATTCTTCAATTCTATTATTCGATTCAGTTTAAATTTCAGGGAATTGTTTTATTTATTATCTTTTGCTAATCTCTGCAGCTCAGGTTTTTTATTATTATTTAAAAAGGCGTGGAGCAGTGAAGTTTTATAATCTTTTATTTTACTTAAATAAATAAGGTGTGGCTAATTTTTTTATTTTATTTGAATGAATAATAAAATACAACTAAAGATCCACAAATAAAAACTGAACAAAAAGTAGGTCACATTTTAGAAACTTTGACATAAATTTAAGTTTAAAATAACTTCGATTTTTCCCGCGTGACACAGACGTGTATCTTCTTTACCTTTATATTCACTGTCTGAGGAAGAGTTGCTGTGGATTTTCTCCATAAAATCCTCGGCGATCTTCGCCGCCAGTCTCCCCGCCTCCTGCGTCGGTTGTCCGTTACTGGAATAAGGCGCGCACGCGGCCAGAGGTTTACAGTCCGCGAGGATGTCTCTGATCAGGAAAGACGAGGTGACGCTGCGCTGCTGCTGCTGCTGCTGCTGTTGCTGCTGCTGCTGCTGAGACCCCGCAGACATGTGCGCGTGATGCTGCTGCTGCAGGTGCGGTGGCACACCCACACCCACACCCACGCCACCACCGAGTCCGTGTCCGTGCCTCTGCCTCTGCGGCAGCTCATCCACGCACTCCCTGCGCGGTGAAGGCGGCGACGAGCAGCCGCTCTCCACGTCCGACCTGGGGCTGAACTCCAGCGGAGAGCGGCACTCCCCGACCACGCTGTCCGCCTTAGAGAGCGGACTGCCCGGCCTGTGCGAGAGCAGCGAGTCGATCCCGAAGCTGGAGCCGTTGTTGGCGGACGCCTCCATGGTTGTTGACCGCGGCCTCCTCCTCAAACGACCATCTGGTTCTTCAGGACAAGTTTGATGTCAGGGAGGAGAAGAGGAGGAGGAGGAGGTGGTGGTGGTGGTGAAGGAGTTCAAGAGGAGGAAGAGACTCCTTCTTCCCTGCACCAACAATAACAAACACTGTTTTCTCGCACACGTTAAAGGAAATTCATCCGCTATTTCCACTTTTTTCCAGACAAAAATATCTCCTTTCAAGACTCACATCCGCTTCTCTGCGCTTTAGTCTGAAAAATCTACAAAAACAAGCGAGTCGTCCTGAAACATCAAACTCCTGCTGCTGCTGCTGCCGCTGCTGCCGCTTCTGCTGCTGCTGCTGCTGCTGCCGCTTCTGCTGCTGCTTCTGCTGCTGCTGCTGCTGCCGCCGAGGCCGAGAGAGAAGACGAAAAACACGCAGTTTCTGCGCGAAAGTGTCGGAGCGAGAGCAGTGGCGGAGGAAAAGTGCGCGTGTGTTCAGCACCACGGACAGAGACACGCGCGCGTCACACCTGAGGAGGAGGAAGATGAAGGAGAAGACGAAGAGCAGCGCAAAGTGTTCACATACTTTGACTAAAACCTTTAAACAAGAGGAAGAAGAGTCCAGGACTGTTACTGCTGCTGCTGCTGCAGGAGGAAGAGTGACGCCGACGATGATGATGATGAGGTAAAAGTGGGTTAAAGAGTCACGAGTGCCGAGTCAAAGGGACGAAGGTGTGAAGAAGAGAGGGAGTGAGAGAGAGAGAGAGGGAGCAGAGGAGGAGGAGGAGGAGGAGGAGGAGGAAATCCCGAAAAATGAAACTTGAGGAAAAAGTCAGGAGCGAAGGTTTTAAGAGCGGCTCGTCCACGTGAGTCCCCAGTGACGAGTCTTCATTGGCTGAGTGGGAGCTGGAAGTGGAGTGGACCTCCCACTCACCCACTCACCCCCTCCCTCCCTCTCTCACCCTCTTCCTCACCCTCCTCCTCCTCTGATAAAAGAGACACTGAATTCATCAGGAGACTCAGATCCAAGTGTTTACAGGCAATTTTCACACTGTTTGCTTTCATTACATCATTGATGAGGCTGATAATGGAGTTATTATGAGCAGCAGCAGCAGCAGCAGCAGCAGCGGCTCCTGCTTCTCTGCTCTTCATCCTCTTCTTCATAATAATATATTTCAACTTTAGTTTTAACCTTTGGTTTTACTCTTTTTATTATAAACATAAAAAAAATTATTTCACGTTATTTTGACTGTTGTTTTCATTATTATTGGCTGTTTTGTTGCTACAAACAGAATAAATATAAATAAGTGATAAACACCTCAATTAAAACGAAAAAAAAGCTTCACAGTCATTTTGACTCATTTTACTCCAAATCTAAGCTTTTTTTCCTCTTCTTTATATTATCGTTCAATATTAAACCGAGATTTCACTACAACTTTAATACCAGGATGAGAATTTAATCTCATTTATTTATATAAAGCATTTAAAAAAATCTAAAATAAAAACTATTCTAATTTTAATTTTGACTTGAAGAGTTTTTTTCAGACGTAATTATAAAATGAATGTTTTTATTTGTCTGTTTAAAATGTTGAAATGTATGAAAATAATAAAGTCAGAACGAACAAAGCAGCGTTTAGAGAACAATGACGTCACAGTTAGCGGTCATTGATGTGACGCAGCGTGACGTTAAAAAAACTTTTTCTTTCGTTTTCATTGTTCGCACTTTTTCTCTCTAACACGCGTGAAATGCCGCTGCGTGAACTTTACTCTCTGCACAACAGTTTACCGCGCGACAGCCGCTAATAATCCCCTAACCCCGCCCCCCCGCCATCATCATCCCCATCATCGCCTCCGCCTCCGCCTCCTCGCCCCTCCCTCCCTCTCACGTGACCAGCAGATTGGAGGCGCGTCGCTCTCAGACACCGGCAGGTTAGTGAATCCGCTCCCGCTCCCAGGGGCCGCGATCACGGCTGCAAGCTGTCACATGTGAGGGGGGGGGGGGGGGGGGGGGCACGGGGCCGGGGGGGGGCGGGGATAAAACACACACTCTCTCTCACACACACACACACACACTGACTTGGCTGTTTGTCTGTGCTGAAGAAGAAGAAGAAGAAGAAGCGGTTGAAGATTTATTTTTCCCTCAGTTAAAAACGATTTAATCGTGAATGGCGGTTTTGTGTTGTTGACGGTGATGAATTTTAATTATCAGGACAATCATGAATGAGTGATATAAAAATACTGTCATCAACACACAGTCCTAGTGATTTATTCTGAAAGGCCACAGGGAGGATTATTTATTTCAGTTTTACAGAAATAAAGTTTTTAGATCAAATATCACAATATTATAATAATTATCAGTGTTTCTACAAAAGTTAAGTTCTAAACATTATTTTCTCTGATTATTTGTTTTTTTGAAAGAGTTCATAGTTCAGTAATAATCCATGAATCGTTACAGCGTGAGTGGATTTCATCAGTTTTTGAGTCAAATGAGTTTTAATCATCAGTAATATACAAATAATCTGATGAGTCATGAATTAAAAATGTTACACATAATACACAAAAATGTGGATGATCAATATCGCTGTGCACATGTCTATGTTTGTATACAGATATTTGTATATATATACACA
The DNA here is from genome assembly GCF_958295425.1 of Solea solea. Classification (NCBI taxonomy): domain Eukaryota; kingdom Metazoa; phylum Chordata; class Actinopteri; order Pleuronectiformes; family Soleidae; genus Solea; species Solea solea. Next base: position 964,815 of record NC_081152.1, on the reverse strand, counting down.
TGTATGTATATAAGTATCTGTATTTGACATTTTTTAAGTTTGGCTCACATTCATATAATAAATAAATAAATGACTATTTATTAATTAATTTATAGATTAATTAATTATTAATTATATTTCTTTATTACATACATATATATGTGTTATAAAGAAATATAATAAAAAAATGTGCTAATGAACAGACAGAGTTGGTTAAAATCAGATTGATGAATTATTTCTATTGAAAACAAACCAGGATTAACAGTGACCACATCAGATTATTTCCAGGATCATTTCATTTTTTCATTCCAGTCTTCACGGAGAAAACTCACATTTATGAAAATAAAATGTTTGAGTTAATCAACAATAATGTTGTTGTTCAAATAGAAAAGTGTGTGTGTGTGTGTGTGTGTGTGTGTGTCTCACAGGTCGAGCCATTCTTTTTTTCTCTTCAGGAAGTGGTGGTGAGTTCTAGGTCCAGTGCAACTGTTACCGTGGCAATGACACACACACACACACACACACACACACACACACACTGGTGTAGGTGGACAGTATTGATCTGTGTTAAAGAGAGGAAACTGAAATGTTTCCAGGGAATGATCACTGCTGAGCTTGTCCTCTCTCCGCCCCCCCCCCCCCCCCCCCCCCCCATGTCATTATGATTAGAAACAGGTGGAATTGATAAATCAGCTCATTTGTTGTAAAATCTTTAGTTTAAAGATTTATTTGTATTTAAAAACACACAAATCTAAACATTATTTCTGTATCGTTTTTCAGCAGATGAAGGATAAGAATAAGACAAACTCTCGTCAAAGTGTTTTATTAAACAGCTGCTGAATGAAATCATGAGTGTTTCGATCACGTGAACGGTGTGAGGATGAAGGTGCGTGAGGATGAAGGTGCGTGAGGGTGAAGGTGCGCGAGGATGAAGGTGCGTGAGGATGAAGGTGCGTGAGGATGAAGGTGCAGCGCTGCAGGTTCACTCTGAGCTGTCACTGCTCATCAACACGTGTTTTTACACAAACACTCTTTATTTACTCACATGTTAAATATACATGGAGACGGGTTTGTAACAATGTGTAAACTCTGGCACCTCTGAGGTTTTACAGCACACAGTCTGAGGAGGAGGAGGAGGGGGAGGAGGAGGGGGAGGAGGAGGGGGAGGAGACGACATGACTGTCAACAAACAAACAGCTTTATTTTTTTATAAAAGGGGAGGAAACTGCTGCTGTTACTGTTAATGTTAGTGCTGCTGTTATTGTTGCTGCTGCTGCTGCTGTTACTGTTAATGTTACTGCTGCTGTTACTGTTGCTGCTGCTGCTGCTACTGTTAATGTTACTGCTGCTGTTACTGTTGCTGCTGCTGCTGCTACTGTTAATGTTACTGCTGCTGTTACTGTTGCTGTTACTGCTGCTGCTGTTACTGCTGCTGCTGTTACTGTTAATGTTAGTGCTGCTGTTACTGTTGCTGTTACTGCTGCTGCTGTTACTGCTGCTGCTGTTACTGCTGCTGCTGTTACTGTTAATGTTAGTGCTGCTGTTATTGTTGCTGCTGCTGCTGCTACTGTTAATGTTACTGCTGCTGTTATTGTTGCTGCTGCTGCTGCTGTTACTGTTGCTGTTACTGCTGCTGCTGTTACTGTTGCTGTTACTGCTGCTGCTGTTACTGTTGCTGTTACTGCTGCTGCTGTTACTGCTGCTGCTGTTACTGTTAATGTTAGTGCTGCTGTTACTGTTGCTGTTACTGCTGCTGCTGTTACTGCTGCTGCTGTTACTGCTGCTGCTGTTACTGTTAATGTTAGTGCTGCTGTTATTGTTGCTGCTGCTGCTGCTACTGTTAATGTTACTGCTGCTGTTATTGTTGCTGCTGCTGCTGCTGTTACTGTTGCTGTTACTGCTGCTGCTGTTACTGCTGCTGCTGTTAATGTTAATGTTAGTGCTGCTGTTACTGTTGCTGTTACTGTTACTGTTACTGTTGCTGCTGCTGTTACTGTTACTGTTGCTGCTGTTAGTGTTACTGCTGCTGCTGCTGTTACTGTTACTGTTACTGCTGCTGCTGCTGTTACTGTTACTGTTACTGTTACTGTTACTGCTGCTGCTGTTAGTGTTACTGCTGCTGCTGCTGTTACTGTTAATGTTACTGCTGCTGTTATTGTTACTGTTACTGCTGCTGTTACTGCTGTTACTGCTGCTGCTGTTATTGTTACTGCTGCTGCTGCTAGTACTGTTAATGTTACTGCTGCTGCTGCTGTTACTGCTGCTGTTACTGTTGCTGCTGTTACTGTTACTGCTGCTGCTGTTACTGCTGCTGTTGTTACTGCTGCTGCTGTTACTGCTGCTGTTACTGTAAATGTTACTGCTGCTGTTACTGTTACTGCTGCTGTTGTTACTGCTGCTGCTGTTACTGTTAATGTTACTGCTGCTGTTGTTACTGTTGCTGCTGTTAATGTTACTGCTGCTGCTGTTACTGTTACTGCTGCTGCTGTTACTGCTGCTGCTGTTACTGTTACTGTAACTGCTGCTGTTGTTACTGCTGCTGCTGTTACTGTTAATGTTACTGCTGCTGTTACTGTTACTGTTACTGCTGCTGTTGTTACTGCTGCTGCTGTTACTGTTAATGTTACTGCTGCTGCTGTTGCTGCCGCCGCCTCTGGACCAGTCAGCCATGCAAATGCTGCACCTGAACACCATCAGGTAGTGGAGTTGACAGAAAATAATGAGAACCCGCTGAATCTTTTATAAGGTTAACACTCACATTTCCCAGTCAGCTGTCACACAAGAAAGAATTTAGCACATGCATGCGGGCGAAATGAACCTTCATCGTCTCATTAATGCTGACAGGGCCCAGGACCGGCAGCTCCCAGCACCGGCGCCGCCACCACCTTCGTTTTGTGTCGGTAATTTGCAGCAGAGACAGAGCCCCTTCCTCCTGGAGAGAGGAGGAAGAGGAGGAGGAGGAGGAGAGCGAGAGAGAGGGAAAGAAGGGGAATGGTGGAGTGAGTGCAGAAGAAAAGACGGAGGGAAGGTGGGCTTGTGGAGGAGGAGGAGGGGGTGAGGAAGGATGGCGAGCACGGCAGGAGTCTGATTCTCCTCTAATTGGAAGCATTGGGCATTGTCAACGGAGGATTTTCAGCTGCTCACTGACAGGTAGAGCCGTCAGAATGATCGCCCACTTGTCAGCGCAAAAGACCAATAAAAACAAACCACTTTTGATTTAATTGGAGGCCTAACTGTGTGTGTGTGTGTGTGTGTGTGCGCGCCTGCAGGCCCAGGGCCGTGGGGAGGTGGGAGGAGGCGTGAGGATGAGTGTGTGTGTGTGAGTGAGACAGAAATCATCACTGTAACCATCAGTGTTTCTTGTCTGTACCATCACTCCCTCAACTGCAGCTCTGAAGCTGGAGGAGGAGATGATGGTGGAGGTCATGGTCCTCCTGTGGTGAGGAGGTTTCAGCAGTGTCAGGTTCTGATTCAGTCTCTGGAGGCCTCTGTCTGCAGCAAGAGCCCCAGACTGAGAGGATCAGTCACATCATCAGTGAGTGAGCTGAAGCTCATGATCCCACGCTGATCCCACGCTGATCCTCCACGTCAACAAAGTAGTTATTTTACTCAACGTTTAAACTTTTCCACAAAATCTAAATGCAATCGCAGTAAATGTAGAAAAAAATTGCAGTTACACATTTTAGCTGCGGGGACACAGGAGCTGCTGGTCCTCTGCTGCCTCGTGTGGTCACTTTGTGTCACTGACGTAAATCTGAACATAGGATTTTAAAAGCCAAACTCTTAAAATTAGATGTTTGAACTTAGGATGGATCAACTACTTCTGTGTGTGTGTGTGTGTGTGTGTGTGTGGGAGAGTAAGTGTTTGTGTGTGTGTGTGGGAGAGTAAGTGTGTGTGTGTGTGTGTGTGTGTGTGTGTGTGGGAGAGTGAGTTTTGTTCACTTTGTGCCACTGAGGTCAATCTAAAGGGAGATTTTCAAATGCCAAATTTACAAAATAAGACAATACAACTTAGTGATGGAGGCAGCAGTGGAAACGGAAGTTAGTAAACCACTCACTCTCCCACTCACGCACACACACACACACACACACACTCACTTACTCTCCCTCCCACACACACACACACACACACACACTCACTCACTTACTCTCCCTCCCACACACACACACACACACTCTCTCTCTCTCACACACACACACACACACACACACACACTCTCTCTCTCTCACACACACACACGCACACACACACTCTCTCTCTCACACACACACACACACACACACTCACACACTCTCACACACACACACACACTCTCTCTCTCACACACACACACACACACACACTCACTTACTCTCCCTCCCACACACACACACACACTCTCTCTCTCACACACACACACACACACACACTCACTTACTCTCCCTCCCACACACACACACACACTCTCTCTCTCTCACACACACACACACACACACACACACACACACACTCTCTCTCTCACTCACACACTCTCTCACACACACACACGCACACACACACTCTCTCTCTCTCACACACACACACACACACTCACACACTCTCACACACACACACACACACCAAACCTCATAGAGAACATCAGTGTCATGTGACGTGTTGACAGAATCTGCAGAGGAAAGTTTGTTATTGTGATGCTTTATTGTTGTTCTCGTGTTGTTGACAATGACATCAAATGACTAAAAGTATGTGGTCAGTGTGTGATGACGCTGAGTGTTTACTTCTTTTTGTCATGGCCAAAGTTTGAAGGCCGTGTTTGGTATAGAACCTTCACCTTCACCTCACTCACGACTATGACCCGAACCCTGACCCTGAAGACCAGGACTGAGTGGGAACAAACACTGACGCTCCTCTGTTTTTATTCTTCTTCACAGAGTTCAACAAACACATCTGGTCCGAGGATCAGAGGAGATGGAGGGGGCGGAGCCAAGGGGCGGAGACTCGAGTGAGGAGGCGGAGGACCTGTGACCATCTATCATCACTGTCCCTCATGAGGAAACACCCGCTCCCTCAAAGTAAGGCCAAACCCTACTTTCCCTGACCTTTGACCCCTGGGCCTGATCTGGATTGAAGTGATTTCTGTTCACTGATGTTTCAGGATATTTGACTTAGTTTAGATTGAATTGAGTATTTTCTTCATATTTTCCAGACTGGTCTCTGAGAGACAGACGCTAACTGTATTCACTCGTATTCTGATTCTGGTTAACCCTATGAGATATGGAAATCTAAATCTAAAAACAACAGAAAATAGTGTCCAGAGATTTATTTATTCAAGAAAAACTGCGTCAAAAACCATGAAACAAACACGTTCCAGTGTTTTTGATCAGTTACTCACTGGAGCGGGATTTAAAAACACTCACACACTGAGCTGAAGCAGATTATTGTTGAACTCACCAGTTGTTTTCAGCTGTAAAGTGTCACAGTTCAATGTTAACCTGTCACGTAAGCTCCTCCTCCTCCTCCTCCTCCTCCTCTCACCTGAGTGATGGAGTGTTGGTGAGTTCACAGTGAGCAGGAAGCTCCTCACAGCTGCCACAGGGAGATGAACACATTGTGAACACAGGTTTCTCCTTCACTTCCTGT